>NC_056739.1:803322537-803407537 GCF_019279795.1 Protopterus annectens | reverse complement strand
AGAGTCTTCCAAACAGTCCTACCAGACCAAGTAGAATCCAGATTTTACTCCAGGTTGTTTTTAGTGCCAAAAAATACAGGGGACTGGAGGACAATTTTAGACCTCAGCATCCTAAACAAGTTAGTCAAACAGACCAAACAGACCAAATTCCCGTATGGTCACGGTTCAGTCAATCCTCCCGTTTCTAGGAAAAGAAGATTGGATGTGCTCGATAGATCTCCAGCATGTGTATTACCATATAAAAATGGACAAATGCTCCAGAAAATATCTCACTGCCGGCTGAGAGCCAATTATTACCAATTTTGAGCACTGCCCTTTGGTCTTTCCACAGCCCCCAGAGTGTTCACCAAATGTATGGCAGTAGTAACAGCTCACTTGAGACTGCAAGGATTCTGGGTGTTTCCATATTTACACTGGCTCCTTACCGTCCCCACCAAGCATCTACTACTTCTCACCTTGCACTACACCTTACAGCTAGCATGCCTCTTAGGTATCTCAATAAACAGAGAAGTCTAAACTTGCACTGCCTCAAAGCCTAGAATTCATAGGAGCAACTTTCGACATGAGGTCCTGTCTTGTCGCTCTTTCTCATCACAGAATTCAGAGTGATACTCTGTCAGGACAGAGTCCCAGCTTGCTTAGTCCAGCCTGGTTAGTCCATCAATTGCTAGGGTCAATGACAGCAACAATTACCATAGTTCCCCCTAGTGAGACTCCATATGTGGCTACTATAATGGTTCCTAGCATCACAGTGGTCCCTATTAACACATCCTATGTCCCATCCAATCGGCATAACAAATCGTTGGAAGCAGGATCTGAATTGCTGGATGAAATCAGAAAAGGAGTTATGGAGTTGTCCTTTATCACCCCTTCAGCCCAAGGCGGTAGTGACCATAGATGCATTCCTGATAGGGGGGGGGGGGCGTTTTCTGGGAAAGACAATCCAAGGCACTTGGTCCCCCTTTTAGGCCAATTTGCATATCAGCATCCTAGAACTGAGGGTGGTGCTTCTGGCATTTGCAAGCATTCCAATCTTCCCTCCTGGCGGGGATAATTGCTGTCCATTCAGACAACATGTCAGTTGGTATATCAACAAATGGGGGAACCAAATCCTACCCGTTATGCCAGGAAGCTATGAGAGTATGGCAATGAGTGATGGCCTCCAACCATTTTCTGGTAGCAGCACACATTCTCTGGAATTCCAAAGTGATTGCAAACAAACTGACCAAATGCATTCTCCTGACTCGAGTGGTCCCTCAATCCCAAGGTAGCGACGGAGATTTTCCATCACTGGGGTCAGCCTTGCTGCAATCTATTTGCATCTCCCATCAACCAGAAATGCAGCAGATAATTTGCCCTAATCCGTGGAGTCCCCGAGGGACTCTCTTGTACATGATTGGCCCCTGGACTGCTTTATGCCTTTCCTCCGATTCCGGACTTTTTAAAGGAAGCGCATTGGTTGAGAAGAAAATTAATCTTCATTGCACCGTATTAGCCCCGCCAAGTCTGGTTTCCATTCCTTCGACCTCACCTGATTCACCGCTTGTGGACTCTGGCCCCAGCTCCAAGATTACTGTCACATCTACAGGGGGTGGTCCATCCAAACCTGTCAAGCTTCAAGCTGACCAACTGGTACCTCCATTTCCAGTAATTGCCAGACAAAATAATCCATCTTCCCCTGTACAAAAAATACTTCTTGTTTCCCATAAACCGTCCACCAGTAAAATTTATTATCGTAAATGGAGCAGATTAGTGTTTTGGGCTCGGGGGGGAAAAAGGACTTGACTCCTTTTCAACTCCATTTAATTAATTGTTGGAGTATTTATCAATCCTACTCCATTCAGGAGCCTCAGCTTCTACTATTAGAGTCTATTTAGCAGCTATCTCAAATTTCCATTATGGTTTCGAAGATTTCTCTTTAATATCTCCCTGTATCTGCAACACCTTCGAGTCGTGCATTTAAATCCACCCTTTAAAGAGCCCATTGAACCTTGGAATTTGATCCTAGTCCTGCAAACTGACTAGTCGGCTATTTGAGCTTGCGATATAAAATTTTTGTCTTGGAAGACTGTATTCCTGGTAGTCATCACTTCAGCAAGGAGAATATCAGAATTAAAAGCCTTGTGTGTAAAGTGCCCTTGCATAGTTTTTCACACAGAGAGAGTATCTCTTTGGACTAACCCCTCCTTTCTACCCTAAGTTGTTTCAGTGTTAAATATTAATCAATCCATCGCCCTGCTAGTTTTCTTCCCAAATTTTTCTAACAAAAGAGAATTGGATGTACATAAACAATTGCATTTTTACTTAGGAATAAATCATTTTGAAAATCAGATCAATTGTTCCTGTCTTTTCAGGACCCAAGTTGAGTAAATCAGTTTCTAAAGTCACTTTGTCAAAATGGTTGAGAGACTGCATTTCCTTTGTCTATCAACAAAGTCAAATGCATTTAACAACTAAAGTCAAGGCGCAGTCAACCAGATCAGTTGCCAGTTCGGTACCCTTTCATTCAAGAGCTTCTATGGATGACATTTCCACAGCAGCTACTTGGGCTTTCCCTCATACCTTTATCACTCATTACAAATTGGACGTGGTCTCTAGGGGAAGAGCATCCATTGGCTCACTGGTGCTCAGGAATATTCTTCCATAGAGTCTCCCGGGACATAAAGTAGCTAGCGACTCTGTCCCATCTGTCATGAATGAATGAATGAAGATTGACATCATCAGATAAAGAAGGTATGTTCTTACCGTAATGTTTCAACTGTGGTGTTGATCTTCATTTATTCATGATATCCCACTCCTCCTACCCACCTCCAAAAGACTCCTGGAGGTTCGGATCTGGTCCTGGCTGCATGATGGGGCATTTGCTCAAACTAAGCCTCTGCTTTCTTATTCTTACGGGCAAACTAAATCTGAGGAGATGAGGAGAGGGGCAGTATGGGTAACCTTAGTTTGAGAGTTTGTGACTGGCGCAAGCTTGTTATATTGGCCAAGTCGGTTCCAAGGACGGAACCGAAACCCCATCTGCCATGAATGAATGAAGATCGACAACACAGGTGGAACGTTGTGGTAAGAACATAACTTCTTTTCTGCTTGCAATGATGATTTTGTATTAGAGCACATATTTATTAGGCTTCTACCATATGGGGTTTAAATCTGTGATTGTATTTATTTATGAGGGAGACAGATGCATCTATGCAGCTGTTTACATGTGCATATAATTTGGCTGTAAAGGATTCCACATAAGTAGTGGGGTCATGAAAATGGAGCGGGTGTTTGAATTTACCCAGATCATCACTCAGTTTCATTAGAATAGCCTTTGTATAATCTCTGAATTATGAGATATTGGAAATTGCTTCTGCCATCAGTCTTACGGCAAATGTGACGGACTCGTGGCCTGATATGATCAGGGAGGAAGTTAGTAGGTGGAGGGTAAAGCTACCTAGTATTGCTAAGGATGAAACCCAAGATTTTATTAGACTTGTTGGAGTGTAGGCTAACTAGTTCAGAGAGTTTGTGTTAAGGAAGTCCAGAAATTTCTGGGCATACATGTTTGATGTACAAGTATCCCATTTTATGGAAAGGTAATTGAAGTCTCCTGGGAAATGATGATTGGCTCAATAGATAGGGACTCCTTATTAGTTAAGTAGGAGTTGTGTGCCAGAAGGGATGTAGAAGGGGTCCTAAAGTTAGCTACAATATGTTGAGGGCTTCAACAGTTGGACATGGAGATATTGTCCTAAGGAGTCTGGAGGTGAATATTTTTTTTGGTAGAATATGGAGACACCCCTATCTTTAGTGCCTTTATTTAATGAAGTGGGTCTGAACGGGTGATGGATTTTAAAACCCTCCACTGAGGGAATGCTTTTTTGATTTTGAACTAGGTCTCTGTGCTGATGCACATATGGAAGGTTTTGTGGGTAAAGAGTGTAGATGTCATTGTTTTCCTGGGTAAGATGTGCATATAGGGAGTAGAATGTTTTGTTAAGGCTCCTAGCATTGAACAGCAATGCCTTAATGTTATCTGGATTCTGTTTTTTTATGTTGGAACTCCTTTAGAAGACTGATACTGGCTGAAAAAGGCACCATAGGAGGAGGCGAGAATTTAACTAGTATGTGAAAACCTTAGAAGGGGGAGGTACAGGCCATCCTTGGCAAAGCAGTTAGGACAGTTTACCTTCTCCTTTCATGCTGATATGTGCTGTACTTTGAGACGGAAGTTAAGCCAGTTGTTGAAAACAATATTTGTTTAGATTGTGGCATCATTCCTGGTGGTGATAGAATGTGGCTCAAGACTAGGTTCATGCCTGCCTCTGACACATTCCTAGAGGTCTATCATGTCTCCCTTCATAAAGTCCAGAAAGGTACATTTCAAATCGTGTACACCCATGTGCACTGAGTCATAATTGTACTTGTAGTGCAAAGACTTGTTTGCATAATTTGGTGAATTCTGGTCCCTGATAGGCAACTGATAGCAACCCTGTCCTTGTTTAGCCTGGTGAGTGTTGCATCACTGTGTCTTGCCTTTGACCAGGAGATTGAATTGTATGAAGGTTTGCCTTATGGACTGTGTGATTCTTAGATGCATGTTTCTTGGTGGGTGCTGCATATGCTGTGTTTGTGAGTTTGCTGAGGTACTTGTTTCTTGGTTAGTTTTATGAGACCTTTGTGCTTTAATAAGGTTACTTTTAGAAGCCTCAGCATGTAATTTAATGCTTTAATTTTCTCCAAATCTTTTGGGATTCTAATACCGTGATGGGAATGAACCCCATTCCTAGATCCAAAGTATGATTAAAGTTCATGAAATTAGTATTGTTTCAATCTTTATCAGCCAGAAGTGCTCTTCACAGCACCTGAAATGTGCCCAGTAATGACTCCATCTGCAATTTGTACAGTTACATGTGTTGGTAACGTATCTAAATATGATTGTAGATTCTTTTTTATAAAACCCATTGCTCCTACTACTATTGGGAACTGTCTGGGTATCTTTCTTCCACATTGCTTTCATTTTTGCCTGCAAATCCTGATATTTTATGACTTTGTGTCTCTCTGTACGCAAGACACTGTAGTCACTGGGTGTAGCGATTTCAGTGATCAATGCTGCTTTTTTCTTCATTTCATAGACCACTATATCTGGTTTTCTCGCATCTGTCTTTTGAACTGTTGGTAACAGGTGAGCCCATGTGATGTAGACTTCATCATTTTCTATGACGCTTTGTGGCTAATGCTTCCAGTGTTTTTCAGCTACTTCAGTATTATAATGTTTGCAGTTTTGCCACATTATTATGCCTTTCAGTGTACAGTCCTTCCATTAGTATGTCACAACCTGCAGCAAGGTGTGCAACTGTTTTCAGTTCTGTTTTACAAAACCTCCATTTGTCTGTTTCTCCCACATGTTCAAACCAGTGTGTATGTAGCCCACTATCTTGGGCCGCCAATGTTTACCTTTCATCTTTTGGTTTCAGTTCACCTTTCCTTAACCTTTCCTGCATTGGATCCTGATTTACCATCAGGTTCTTCCAGGAGTTTTCTATACTTGCAACTATATTTATGCATTTTCCACATTTCTTGCCTTCTCATGTGATCCTTCACCTTATATTCTTTCTTTTGTTTTTTGGCACATTCAGTTGCTGTCTTATTTTTATGTACTTCTGGTTTGATTTCCATTCCCACTTGGTGCTGATATGCGTCTGCTAGACTAAGAAGGGAAGTCATCTTAGATTTATTCTCATCTTACAAAACTTTCACTGTTTGGGTCTTGTGAGGTCAGCAGATATGCATGCAGTCCCACGATTGTAGAGCTGTACATGTAATCAGTTTCATGGAGGCCCATACCTCCTTTGGAACAGGGAATATATAATCTTGGTATGCACTGATTTTTTTGATGAGCATGAAACATCCTTCTTGTTTTCTTGTCTAATCTGGCTGACACCTTTTGGGGCCCGTCAGTGACTCCAAAACTGTAAGTTAAGACAGGAAGAGCAAATTGGTTTATAGCTTGAATTTTGTTCCTAGATGTCAACACTGTTTTTAGGATTAATTTAAGTCTTCTAAAATATTCCTTACTAAGTTTTATTTGCATTTGTTCATGTTTAATTGTTGATCCTTCATCAATTCCCAAATATTTATACACTCCCTCTTGCTCAAGTTCTTTGATATTGCGTTCTTGTCCCAAACTGTTTTCTTGGTGCTACAGCTTTCCTGCTTTAAAAGTTGCTTTTACACATTTATCAAGACAAATGGCATTCTTATATCACCTGAAAAAGTTTTGACTACTTGTAGTTGTGCTTTCACTTCCTCATCTGATTGAACTATACAGTTTGAAATCATCGACAAAGCGAAAATAAGTCCTTACACTTTGTTGCTTTCTGGGAGCCAAATTATAGCCATGGCCTAATCTGTTAAGCAGACAGCTTAATGGGTTAATGGCAGGGCAAAAATGAAACCGTGATGGTCACTCTGGAATATCCCCCTTTGGATTTTTATCCCTGGAATAATAATTTATCCTTTATAATGGCTTAACTACCAAGTGGTTTGCCAGTGTAGGATGTATCTTATACATTTTTAAGTACTCTTTTATCCATGATGTGGGATACTGTCAAATGCTTTTTTGTAGTCAATCCAGGCCATACTTTGATTCTTCCCTTTTTTACAGTTCTCTACTGTGACTTCATTTAACAACAAATGATCCTTTGTTCCATATGACTTTTTTATTGCCATAATTGAATTTTCTTCTAAATAACTATAAACTCTGTCAGCATCAATATCATTGTGTAGTTTATACTTTGGAAGGCAAGTTATTGGTCTTGGAAGGCAAGTTATTGGTCTATAATTTTTAGGGTAGCTTTCAGGTTCACTCCTAAGTAGGAGCATTGTTTTTCCTGTTAGCAAGGTTTGTGTCTGTTTGGGGTGTGCATATAAATAGTTCTTACTCATGGCTAAATCTTCGTGGAAAGATGTTAGTACTTTTATCCAGAAACTGGGTACTGCATCTGGGCCTGAGGTTTTCCAGTTGGAGGCTTTTCTTAATTTTGTTTCAATCTCTCTGGCTGTTACTTCATCCCATTTCACAATCCTGTACCCTTGAACTTTTTCTGTTACTTCTATCCATTTAGCATCTTCATGTTCCACAGGATCTTCATAAATAATTTTCCAAAATGTCTTTTTTTCTTTTTTGGTGCTTTCAGTTCCTTTTACCTTGTTCCCCAATTCTCTATAAAACCTTTTTGAGTCATCAACAATTTGCTTTTCTTGTATTTTTCCTTTATATTTATCTATGTATCTTCTAAGTTTTTCTGCCTGTGCTGATATTTTTAGTTTATTTGCGATAGTGCATGATAAATCCTGATCTGTTACAATACTGCACACTACTTTTTATCACGTCTATCTTTGAGTATTTTTGTTGATCTGTTCCCTCTTCTGTACTCTTCTGACTGTAACATTTCCTGTCTTAATTGCTTTATCGTTTTCTCTATTTGATACTTCGATGATGGTATTTGATTTCTCCCCATCCTTTCCCTTACTGCCCCGTGTTCTTATGATAGAATCTATTAATTTAGCTTCACAGTAATATATCCTGTTTACTTCTGTTCTGTTGCATGGATCTCTATGGACAGTCCTAATTACTGTGTTCATCTGTTTTATCAAACTTCTGACTTTTTGGGTTTTATTGACCTTCGGAAGTCTGTATCTTAATATGTCTGTCTCCATTAAAGCAACTCTTCTCAACTCATTTTCATCTACAGTGAGAACATTTTTGTGGGCATTCTGTAGAAAGTTCTATAGCATCTTCCTGTGGCACGTTCTCTTCAATCTCACACTGTCATCCATTGCTCTTTCATATGGGAACTCACTGACCTATCACTCCACAGCATTGACCGTGTCAGAGTTGCCACAGATTCCTTTTCTTTTCCTTGCTGTGTAGCTCCAACTGAACCTTTGTACTGGTTTCCCATGGAAGACTCAAAAGTATCTTCATATGTCAACCAATTATATGCTTCCTGCTCCACTGGTTTCTTCTTAATTTGGGTGTCCATTTCTCTATCCTGTTGTGTTGTCAGAGCTAAATTTTCTACTAAATCCTTCACTTTGCAAGTACTCCATAACCTCAGTTTCTATTTCAACTTCTCCATTACTAATGCTCTTTTTTACTTTTCCTCTTTGTTTTCTTATTTTTTTTGTATTGTAAGATTTTCCATATCCAGGTGTCTTTGCCTGTATTTTACTTAAAATGTCTTTGGTGCTGCTCTTTTTGTACTGATTAGTTTTGCTTTCTCCTTTGCATAAATATTGCACCATATTGAATCTTTTTATTCCCATGGCCATATTTCTTCTTCGGATGTCCCAGCTCCTCTTGTTTCTCTTTACTTTGGAGATGAGTTTTTCTATCATGCTGTGATATGCTGTGATAGGACCTATGTTAGACTTTCTACACTGAATATTCTATACCTTCAGCTTCTATTTTTTAACTTCTACTTCACTAATCTTCTACATTCTCTCTTTGTGATCTTATTTTTTTTTGTTGTGAAATTTTCCATGTCTGGGTGCCTTTGCCAATATTTCTCTTTGAATATCGTTGGGGCTACTTTTTTGTGTTGATTAATTTGGCTTTCTCCTTTGCATAAATATTGCACCATATCCGATCTCTCTCTTTCCTATGTCAATATTTCTTTTTCATACCCTCCAAACATCTCTAAATTTTGTTCTTTAAATGTTCACACTTCCTCAGTTGCTTTTTTTTCCAAACAGCACAATGTTACCTTGATCAACATAGTGTTGTTCACAGATTTGTTGCATTAATGAATACAAATTTTTATTTGAAGCTTTTTGACAGTTTTTGTTGTGAAGTATTTTTCTTTCCTCTAATTCCTCTCTCAATCTTTTTTGTATATATTTTGTCTGGAAATTCTGGGCTTCTTGCATAATAGTCATAATGCATAATTTATTTTTTATTCTCAGTAATCCACTCTCATCTGTTTAGCTCTTTTTTGGCCTATTATTTTTTGTGAATTTTGTAGACTGCTACTTTTTTCTACAATAGTGGGCCATCCTCCCCCATTGTAGGAATATTTCCATGTCTTCAGGATTCTACGCTATCATTTTTTTCCCGTCCTGGTACCAGTGCGCCTACCAGGATTGGGCACTTTTTTACTGTATGACTTGTGCATCCAGCTATCTTCTTTATTTTTTAACCTACTTCTGTCTGTGATATATGCAATATAAAATACAGTCTATGTATTAGTGTCGTCTTGGTGAGATTTTGTGGAAAACAGGGTCCACCTCGTGAAGGTACTCACCAAGACCTGAGGATGAATTCAGTTCCAGCAATACTAGTCTCCTTTTGCTGATTTTATCATCTCTCCATTCGGGCCCTCTATCATCTCTCCATGTGACTGTGTGGTCTAAGCTCTGTGTGCTTTAAGTGTGGTGGTGTCTGGTGTTGACAGCCTGCTTATTTGTTTTGGCTTCATGTCAGAGCTTTGCATCCAGTAACTAACATTGTATAACTGCATCTTTCACACAGTGTGTCCACTGGTTTAAGTAGGAGATGGCTGTCCATAGACATGAGAAAATTGCTACATTGTCTTAGGATTCCCATTTCAAGCAGACCTGTTAGAGACTGTTTGGAAAGTGAGAGTCCATAGTTTGAGATGTTTACTGTTGTGGGATGTACAGGCATCTGTCTGTGCCTATTAGGTTTGGAAATGATTGACTGCAGGTGCCATCTGTCTAACACAGTATGTGTAGACACAAGTTTGCTGTGGGTGGTGCGTTGCTCTAGCTATCTAAATCATACAGTCTTAAGTGCACCACATAGCACAAACCAAAGCCCCTTGGTACAATAGAAATTGGGAGAAGTAGACTGTATCTACAAAATGAGGCTGTAATTGCCTGTGTTCCATGCAGTGTGGTACTTTGTGCTTCTACACAAAGGCCAGTGTCGCTCTAAATTGGCTTATTTAAAGCTGAAAATGAGAGAAACTGTTCAGTAGAGCACACTTGCTAATAGCAGGACACTTGAATTTAGCCTCAGTCACAAGTAATGCACACAGCTAGCCTAGGAATCTTCTGCCACCAAGAGGAACCAGTAAACTAATTCCAACAAAAGCTCTCTAATCTATACACTCCTAGGTTAGCCATGAATGATAATGGTGATCTGCTTGTTGGCTGCTACCGGGCTGCTAATGGTGCTAGTCTCACTACAGCTACACTCTGCTAGGAATTAATTTTTTTTTTGCTCCTCCTCTTACCTGAAACAAAACAGTAACACTGATCCCATGTTGTGTATTAAGTAGTGGAAGATAGACTTTTATGAATACATGTCTTGTCCCATATGTTTTATGGGTCTGTAGGCTTCTTGCACAGTTGATGTCCTTCAAGGATGCATCTGCAGTCCTCACATATGGGTTGTCCTGCCTCAGGCAGCCCTTCGGTTGGCCGGATTCCAAAGTCTGGGTCCGGCGTCGGCTGATGTCGCCCCTTCCCTGACGTCAGAGCACCTGGGTATAAAAGTATCAGCCGACGCCATCTTCCCCAGTCTTTCTTGCCGCATGGTGCCCGAAGCAGAAGCAGTTCGCAAGTGCCGGTCGGCTAGATCCTGTAACTTCAGCTACCGAAGACTTCAAAAAAGCTAAGTAACCCCATTGGGGTCTCTTTCTTGCCTCAGCCGATGTCAGATCAAACGCTTAAAGTTAATAATTGCTTGACTTGTGGGAAACAAATACCTCATAAGGATTTCCATTCCTACTGCCTCCCCTGCCTAGGCCCAGACCACGACGTCTCGGCCTGTACTGCCTGTGCCTCCTTTAATCGACGCACTCTTAGGCGTCGGTCAGAGTTTGCAGAGGAATTTTTTGGGGCTAGTTTCTCTTATATTATGCCGTCGGAGACTCCGACTTCTCATTTAACCAAAAAACGGAAGGACAAGGACCGACACGCGGACCGTGGTTTCGGCTGAAACCATGCCTAGGCCTACCGCGAGTGTCTCGGTTTCGGCTGAAACCGAGTCCTTGGTACTTCTGACCGCAGAAACCGCACAACCGACAACCTCGGCCCCGGAGGCCTCTTCTGAGTCTGTTATAGATTTACCCTCAGAAATCGGTGTTCAGGAAACTACCGACACCATTCCCCTAGACAAAACTACACCAGCACGTGGAGCAGCCAGGCCCCCTGCATCCATGTCCATAAAAGCATTCACTAGGGCTAAAGCTGCTAAACAACAAAAATCTCTGCCTCCCAAGACTATTCCTCAGGGATCCACTACAGGTTCACAGATATTAAGTTTGGCTGAGGACCTTATTTCCTTAATTAGGGGCTCTCAGCCTCACCCGGACAGGGGCTCTCAACCTCCTCTAGACAAAAGGCCCAGGTTTGAGACCGCTGATCCACAGTCCTCTGATGAGGCCTCTGATGGCTCTGCTCTATCGGACTACCAGGAGGAGGCCTTTACGGCCTATGAGGATTCTGATGCAGAGGAATCTATTCCCTCTGCCTCCCCTCCTGAAGAGCTAGAGCTGTCCTTTGGGGAGACCCTTCACTCCATGAGAGAGCATTTCCAATGGCAGGGCCAGGAATTCTCCGATTCCAGGAAGAGATTAAGGACTTTTCTTCATTTACCTCAGCATAGACCCTTGGCTATTCCTCCAAGTGTCATTGATGATGTGTATTCGGAGTCTAGCATTACCCCTGACACCCTTCCTCCGGCTCCTGTTAAACCCGATAGGTACTACAGGGTCCCAGATTCACATCATTTCCTTTACAAGGCCCACTCTGCTGACCCAGAAACTATTTCCCAGGGTCCTAAAGGAGTTGCAGCTGCCACTACTAAAAATCCACTCCCCTCTGAAAGGGAGTCCAGGGCTTTAGAGAGATGGGGTAAAAAAGTGTATACTTCGTCCACTCTGTCTATGAGGGCTTTAAATTGTCAATTTCATATGATACAGTACCAAGAGTATTTGTTGGATGAATTGCAGAAAAAACTGTCTTCACCTGAACCCCTAGATCGTAAGTCACTTCAGGATCCTGGTACATAACTCGCAACAGGTTAGCAACCATTTCTTGCAGTGCGGTTATGATGCATTGGAAGCTTCATGTAGGTCAGCAATGACAGGTGCAGTCATACGTAGACATGCTTGGCTGAAGGAACAATCTTTGCCAGATCATGTTAAGGCTAAGCTTCTGGATGCTCCACTGGAAAAGCAAAAGTTATTTGGCTCCACTGCTCAGGAGGTCTTAAAGAAATTTGAGGAAAAGGCTAAATCTGTACAAACAGTCAAAGATTTCCTCCAGGTCCAACCACCAAGATTCAGCAGAAATTGGCCCTCTAAGAATTGGTCCTTTCCAGAAGAGAGATTTCAAAGAGGCAAGAACAGGCGTGCCAGAGGTAGAGGGCAAGCTAGAGGCTCCTACAGAGGACGTCAATGGCAGCCTCCTAACCAGAGAGGTAGTGCAGGACCAACAACTGCTGCACAAGGACAGACTCAATGACTTCACCTTGACCCCGCCAACCAGGGCTCAATTAGAAGCACCTTTGGGCGGAAAGCTATCTTTATTCTCAAGAAATTGGCACAGTATTACAAGGGACAAATGGACACTGCAAATAATAGACAAAGGATACAGGTTCCATTTCCATACATTACCAGAAAGAAAAGGAATGCCAAATCTGCCACCAAATCAAAGGGCAGAGACTTTAAAACAAATTGCCAACCTGTTGCAAATGAAAGCTATAGAAAAGGTTCCTCTCGCAGAACAAGGCCAAGGATTTTATTCCAGACTATTCCTTGTCCCAAGAAAAGAAAACCAATGGAGGCCTATTCTCGACTTGTCCGCACTGAACACTTATCTCATTGTGCCAAAATTCAAAATGCTGACCTTACAGCAACTCCTACCCATGCTGGACAAGGGGTCTTGGCTGGTAACTCTAGACCTCAAGCAGGCATACCTGCATGTCCCTATCAGACAAAGTTGCAGAAGACACCTCAGATTTCTTGCAGGTTCAGAGCATTATCAATTCTCAGCATTGCCCTTTGGCTTATCTACTGCGCCCAGAGTATTCACGAAATGCCTGGCATCAGTAATTGCACACTGCAGACTTCAGGGGATTCAAATATACCCATATCTGGACAACTGCCTTATACAAGCGGACAGCCAACAAACTTTAGTAAAACATTTGGATTATGCCATCCGCCTACTGCAGGCCTTGGGATACACAGTCAACATTCACAAATCAAGACTTGTGCCATCCCAAAGAATAACTTTTCTGGGTGCGGAACTAGATACAACCACCCAAATGGCTTTTCTCACAGAAGAAAAACAAAGACAACTACCGGATTACTTCAAAAATCTGACAAAACAAACTCAGATGACTGCAAGGAAAATCCTGCAGGCCCTGGGTTACATGGCATCGTGCATTCTTCTGATTCCACAAGCAAGGCTGCATATGAGAAAACTGCAATGGTACCTAAGGAGTTTATGGTCTCAGCACAATCACAGCCTAGAAGCTTTGATACCACTCATTCCATGCCTTCAAAAGGAATTTCTGTGGTGGGCCCAAGCAAGCCAGTCAAACACAGGTCTGCCTTTCAGCAAACCAGTAACCAGCCAAACCATTACCTCGGACGCTTCAGACCATGGATGGGGAGCACATATGGAGGACAGATGCATCCAAGGACTGTGGTCTCAGAAAGAATTGTGCATGCACATAAACCAAAAGGAAATGCTGGCAGTGATGCATGCAATCGAGGCCTTCAAGCACTTTCTACATCAAGGCCACCTGCTAATAAGGACAGACAATACCACAGTCGTGGTACATAAGCAAGCAAGGAGGTACCCATTCCTACCCTCTTTGCAGGCTAGCAATGAATCTTTGGGAACTTTCCCTAAAACTCAATATAGAGCTGCAATCCCAGTTTGTGCCAGGAAAAGACAATGTACTGGCGGACAGCCTAAGCAGAAACACCATGGATCCACACGAATGGATGCTGCACCCAGACATCTTTCTTCAGATAACACAAGCATGGGGGAGGCCGGACATAGATCTTTTTGCCTCCCACCTCAATCATCAGCTGAAGAAATTCTGCTGAAGGACATACCACCCACAAGCATGGAAAGTGGACGCCCTCTCTTTCAGCTGGAATACTCTAACAGTGTATGCATTTCCGCCTCTTCCACTAATGACCAAGGTCTTACTGAAAATCAGGACAGAGCAGCCAAAAGTGATTCTAATAGCCCCGGACTGGCCAAGGCAGCACTGGTACCCACTGTTACGGAGCATGTCACACACGAAACCGTGGCCTCTACCACAATGGTCACTTCTTCTGACACAGCACAATTACAAAACTCTGCACTCCAGCCTGAAAACCCTGCAGCTGACAGCCTGGAGAATACCTTGACTCCTCACCAGGAAAAGCTATCCAAGAGAGTGAAGGATATCATCATGGAAGCTCGCAGACCTTCCACGAGAAAGGCATATTCAGCAAAATGGAAAAGATTCCACACTTGGAGCACCGCAAAGGGCCTAGATGCGACAGTGATGAGCATGGCACATATCCTGGAATACTTGGCAGAAATGCTCCACAATGGCCTTTCTCACTCTTCCATAAAAATTCATGCTTCAGCAATTTCAGCAGAATACAATACTGATCCACCTGTCTTCTCTCATCCTCTCCTAAGGCAGTTTCTAAGAGGAATTAAAAACATCAATCCTCCAAGAAAACCACCAGTGCCTACATGGGACCTTTAACTTCATGTTGGAAAAGTTGACTCTACCTCCCTTTGAACCAGCAGCATCTTCAGAGCTGCAGTTCCTGTCTTGGAAGACTGCCTTCCTTCTGGCCATAACCTCAGCAAGAAGAGCATCTGAATTGCAGGCACTCATGGCAGTACAACCATTTCTTATTTTTCATCAGGACAGAGTCTCTTTGAGAACCAATCCTTCATTCATGCCAAAGGTGGCATCCAGGGTCTCATTGAACCAAGCTATTCACCTGCCTACCTTCTTTCCAAATCCACAAAACAAGGGGGAGAAACTTCTGCATACCCTGGACATTCACAGACAGTTGCGCTACTACTTGGACAGAACTAAGACTTACAGAAAAACTGACCAGCTGTTGGTAGCATATGCTGCAGGTATTCAAGGAAAAGCAATTTCCAAACAGACAATTTCAAAATGGATAGGGAATTGCATTCGATTCTGCTACTCTTATCATGGAAAGACTGTGCCAGCTAACATCAGACCTCATTCCACCAGAGCCACAGCCACCTCCACAGCCTTTTTAAGAGGGGTGGCTACCAAGGACATTTTAGAAGCTGCTACATGGAGCTCCGTGCATACATTTTCCAAGCATTACAATTTGCCCTTATATTTCCAGATCCAGAGCAGGCTTTGCTACGGCAGTCCTGCAGGGCATTTTAGCTACACCATCATTTTCTTAGATCCTTCCACCCCCAGCTTGGCTGTGGTATTCCACCCATATGTGAGGACTGCAGATGCATCCTTGAAGGACATAGTACAGTTTTGTACCTACCATAAATGTAGATGTCCGATAGGTATGCATCTGCAGTCAGGTTTACCCTCCCTCCTTCCCCTCTGTGGTATTTCTTGGGTACTTATCCCTCTTATAGCTAGCTGAGGTTATCTGTTATGGTGTATTTGTTTTATATTACTGTGCATGTTTGGAATTATTTGCATTTCTCCAAATTTAGCCTTCCTTAGAGGGCACCTGGCATCTGGGGCAAGAAAAACTGAGGAAGATGGCGTCGGCTGATACTTTTATACCCCAGGTGCTCTGACGTCGGGGAAGGGGCGACATCAGCCGACGCCGGACCCAGACTTTGGAATCCGGCCGACCGAAGGGCTGCCTGAGGCAGGACAACCCATATGTGAGGACTGCAGATGCATACCTATCGGACATCTACATTTATGGTAGGTACAAAACTGTACTTTCAGAACCAGACCAGGCAGGGAAGCCTTATATAGACTGCCATCACAGACAAGTGTCCCATACTACTTTTCTCACCTGGAGCAAAATGGAGACAATCTCAGGCTGGCTCCCAAGGAGCAGTTTTCTAGCTTTCCAGTGATTGGTAGTCTCTAGGAAGGCTAGGAAATAAGGTCCCTGTGCTCTCTCACCAAGATCAAATAGTTGCACTAATGCCAAGCTGATTACTGAGATGTAGTTTTGTAGGGAACTAATGATTAGTAGGCTTGCCCAGATGTTTGTGAAATCAGAAGTAGGATTGAACAAAATGAATTAATACTCTTCAAATTGCAGTGTGCTGTAAACAGTGGGCAGATGTGTGACAAAGAAGTATAAGGAGAGGGCTTTCCAAGTTAGAACTTCTAGTCCTCAGTGTTATAAGCAGGTAAGTCAAATGTAAATGTACAAAAGGGGTGGACCACTCAAGAGCCTTTGAGTAAAAGAATAAAAAAACATGCAAAATTGCAAACCTTAAATGTAAAATTCCAAAGTCTTAACAGTAGCAGCTAGCCAGTGTGGAAGCACTCGGAGATTTAAACCCTTTTCTACTAACATTAAAAAATAGTTCATACTTAGCTCCTTCCGGACATATCGCCTAACTTTCATCTCTTTGCTGTTAGAACAGAGTAGAAATATTTCCTAACTTGCTTAAGTGGTTACTTTTAAAACTCCATGATAAAAACAAGTTAAAAATACTACAAATGTAAAGCAAAACAAGGTTTGGGTCAGAGATTGCTCTGTAAGCCAGGCATAAGTCTCTCTAACAAGTCTATACAATACTGAGTATAGTGACAGGACTTTAGTCAGTCTGTGTGAGGCTTGTGCTGGAGTCCCTTGATGATCTTGGTTAGAAACCTTTGAGGTCTCTCCAATTGCTGCAGGTGCTTTGTGTGGTACATGTCAAAAGGAGTGTTATACTCAATTATGGGCCTGATTAGTAATGTGTATAGAGGGGTTATAACTTCCTTTGCTAATCACTTGTGCTACATAGAAAGCCTTCCTTCCTACAGTAGACACATGGTGGTCAAAGTTAAGGTTGTAGTCTACTTGTGATCCCAGATCCCTTAATTCTTGATAGGTACATAGGGTATTGTTAATTTGATAGCATGAAGGGACATTGTTTTTACCAAAGGGAATGTTGATGTATTTCTTTGCATTTGGTTTGAGACCATTACTAAGACACAAGTTGTTGGTCTGTGCAAGACCCTCCTGAAGTATACTGACATAATTTGGGGATTCAGTAATTGCACCCAGTTTGCATTTGTTTGTAAACTTGGTCAGCCACAGCCCCTTAGTTTTGGTCTGAACTCCTGAGAAGTATATTCCAAACAGTAGGGGGCCCAGCACTGACCAAACAGTAGGGGGCCCAGCACTGACCCATGTGGTACCCCTCTGGTGACAGGTCTGCTGGTTGATGTGGAGTTACCCACTTTGATGGTGTTTGACTTGTTTGTGAGCCAGTTGTCAACCCTTCTTACAGCAAAGGGGTTTAAATTCAGTTTGCCAAATTTATTGGTATTGCTTGAGTGTGGGATTGTGTCAGATGCTTTTGCCAGGTCGAGGTATGCTGTGTGCACAGATTTGCCCTCATCAATGGCCCTGGTCACATTTTTGAAGAAATCCACCAGGTTTAATGGGCAGGATCTGCCCTTGATGAAGCAGAATTGTGTCTGATCCAGGATTTGGAGGTAGTCTGTCATTTTGAGGTCCTTGATATGTTCCATGGCTTTACAAATGAGGCCAGTCAGACTTATGGGTCTATAATTCCCCAAGTTTGTTGCTAAGCCATCTTTGTGGAGGGGAATAACTGTTTGTGTTCTCCATTTCCCAGGAAAAAAGCAGTGGTTAGGCTGTAATCGAATTGGGTATCATGATGCTAGTTCATGTTTTAGTTGGTTTAGAAGATCACTTGGGGTGTCTTCTGGCTGTGTTTTTTGCCTTAGACAAAGTTTTAATGACCTGATGTTTGGATATGTGTGGGGGGGGGGGTTGTGGGCAAGGTTTGTGATAAGTTTGGAGGGGATAAGGGAGTGAAAATTTTCACCAAATCTGTCTGCTAGCAGGTTTGCTATCTCTGCGGGATCAGTGTGTGAGATACCTTTAGTCACTAGTTCAGCACATGCTTAGGTCCTACCTTTTAAGCTACATACATAGCTGTAAAAAGCCTTATGATTATCCTTTGCTGTGATTGCTAAGTTTTTCTCCGTTACTCTTAAAGGATTTGACATGTCTTATTTTTCTGAGGCCAAAGAGGGCACTTTCCATTGTTGGGGCCTTTCCTTAGTTTTCTTAGACAGCAACTTTTTGCATTTGTTGATGTGGAATGTCCACCAGCGCTTTTTTTTTTTTTGTTTTTTTACTTGGGCTCAGGCTTTGATTCTTTCTGGAATAGCCAAGTCTATACATTTGTATAATTGATTGTACAGGGCTTTAGTGCAAGCTTTGGTGTAGTTACCACTTCCAGATGGGGGTAGAGCTTGGAATGCATTTACCCCCCCCCCCCCCCAGGCGGATGTATTTTGTTTTGGTGAAGTTTTTTTAGTCTGACTTTGCTGTGTTAGTTTGGGTGTTAGTGCCAGTTCGAAGATTTGTGGTCAGATTTAGCTAATGAGGTCCGGCAGTTATGGTGGTGCATCTGTCATGTTAGCGAGAACCATATTTAAAATGTTTATTCCTCTTGGGATTTGAACAATTTGTTCTAGGGCATTTGAGTTAAAGTCAAGGAACTTTTTAAGAGTAGGTTTCCCAGTTGCTGGTGTTTGGCAATATTTGGATTGACTCTAATTTGGTCAAGTAGGCCTCATGCGCATCATGATCCATGGAGGGGGATCTGTAACTACCTATGACATGAATGTGGGTCTTATCCATAGTAGTCTGAACATGGAAGTTGTTCTAGTGTAATTAGTGAGGAGGTGAATTTATCTCATCTGTAGATAGGAACACTACCTGTTTTGGTTCTCAGCCATTTGTTTTGTGGTCTGAAGGTGTAGAAGGCATTGTAGCCTTGTAAGGCAGGGTAATCTGAGGCCTTGAACCAGGTTTCTGAGACTGCACAGCCATCTACATCCTCCAGTGATCAAGTGCTTCCAGGGCATGCAGCGTTTGGTTTATGCTCCTAGAGTTTAGCAGCATAACCTTTATTTTGTTATAGTTGACAATTTTTCATATTGTCAACTTTGTTTTTGAGACCTTGCCTAAAAAGGCACTATGGGGGAGGTAAGAGCCTTTAGCAGCAGCTGAAAACCTAGTGGTGCCAGGTGCAAACAGTCTCTGGCAAAGCAGTGAGGTTTGTCGACCATGTCATCACAGGCTTACAGAAACTGGATCCCCTTTGAATGACACCAAAAAC
Source organism: Protopterus annectens (assembly GCF_019279795.1). Classification (NCBI taxonomy): domain Eukaryota; kingdom Metazoa; phylum Chordata; order Ceratodontiformes; family Protopteridae; genus Protopterus; species Protopterus annectens. Next base: position 803,388,214 of record NC_056739.1, on the reverse strand, counting down.
TAAGGCAGTTATTGAATTCTATCAGTTTTTGTTTATGCTGTGGCATTATTCTAGGTGAGGGTAGTATGCTGTTCAAGGCTAGGGACATTCCTGCCTGGGACACACACTCTGAGAGGTCAGTCATGTCTCTCTGCATACAAGTCCAATGAAGTACATCTCTGAGCGTTCACTCCAACATGAGCTATGACAGAGTCATAATGGTACTTGCTGCCCAGTAACCCGAGTGCATGTGTTATGTGACAAATCTTGGCACTGGACAGGCAGCTGACCGTGAATTTCTCCTTATCTAATGTGGTGAGTGGGATAGCCATGTTACTCTCTGTGGCGTCTCCAATGACAAGAAAATTTGTTTTTTGAGTGTTGCGCTTTAGGGGCTTGGTAGGTGTGACACTGGTGTTGCTGTGCGTCTTGGGTGCTATGGGAACTGTTAGTTGTAGCAGTGTTTTGTTTTTGAGGTCTCTGTTGTTTCAATAAGTTTTTTGAGAGAACCTCCACATATGTTGATTTTATGTGTTAGATGCATACTATGTGTATGAGTAGTGGGGGGGGGGGGGTGAGGTGACAACCTCTTCAGTGTTACTGTTATGAGTGCGAGGGAGCAGGGATCCAAGATTCTTGGTGTAGCTACATCTCTCACACTCTGTACTAGAGTGAGTTATTAGTAGAAGGTTGTTGGTGTGCATGAGGCAGTTCCTACAGTGCCTCAGGAGACCCAAATCAACAAGGCTGGCATGGAAAACAAGGGTAGTCCAACTGTCCTTAACACTAGGTTTGAAGAACTGTTATCACAAAGGGGGTGCCTTCAGGACTGATCTAGGAGGTGCTATGTAGGTCGGTATTTCTAATGAGGTTTTTGGCTAGTGGTTTAATAGGTCACACCTCATTAGCAGTACTTCTTAGACCAGAGATGTACTAAAGATGAGGATTACATTAATGTACTACAGCTGTATCTAAGGGAAACATTGTCAATTATCTGCCTGGCTGTGATGCACAATTGCGCAGCAGCACACTGTGATGCGAGGCACGCAAACAAGCAGAAACCACTCTCAGATGCAGGGCTTAAATACCAGAAACTAAAAACTTAAAGAACCAGTGAGGATGCTTACTCCAAGCCCTAGACCTATCACCCTTTACTGGACCAGTTCCCAATCAGCACACTTCTCTCACAAGGATGCAGAAGGGCCCCCTTAAAATCAAAGATGGCTTGGAAAATGTGCTCAGAATACAACAGCCACTACAGACAGACCCAGATGCACCAAACTTGTATCTGGACTGTGCTACATGTACTGGCTATACTAATTTAGGTGGGAAACACTAAAAAATGTTTTAAACGGCAGAAAAACACTAATTTGTTTGCTGTTTAAAACATTTTTAGTTCACTGCTTTGTGGAAAATCAGAGCAAACAGAACAGGTGCTTTGCAGACAGTGAACATTAGCAACAATTACTTCTAAAACAGTGAAAATAGCACAAAGAAAAGGCTTTGCAACAGTGAAAATAGCAACAAAATATGATTTAACAGGCACAGTAAGGTAGACAAATGCAGTGCAACCAGTGCAGTTTAGTTTACAGTATTAAAATACAGTATTAAATAAGCAGAACACAGTAAAAAGTTTAGTAAGTAGTATAATCAAGCAAAAGAACATGCACCTTATGGTTTTTGGGAAGCTTGCAGCTGTTACCTTATCTGGAAGGATCACTGCATGCCGTTGTTTGCAGGAACCTTATACTATCTTCCATAAGGACAGGGTATCCTTGAAGGCAAACCCCTCATTCATTGCTATGTTTTTCTGATAACTGTCTGTACATTCAGCTTGCAATTTTCTTTGGTCTTGAAAAGAAAGAGACAGGATCTTGCACACCAAAGGTTTTCAAAAATGAGCAGTTCTTTTCAGATGAGATGTTAAACCAAGGTCCCATCTACATGAGTTGGTGGTAGCACAGATGGATGTCAAAGATCCCGTGCCACCTGTTGAAAAGTGTAGGGAAAGTTCCCAATGCCCTCGTCAAATTTCTCTTGGTAATGTAAATACTACCTCAGGTCTCCCCTGAACAGGCCTGTAATGTAGTGGGACAAACCCTGTGAACAAAGGATAAATAAAAAGTAAAACCAATAACTTCCGGCAGACAGACCAGTTGTTTGTACTTCGTGCTAGGCATCTGGGGCTGGCTGAACATTATCTAAGCAAACCCTTTCAGACCTGTGGCTACATGAATCACTTTCTGCTTTGAACTAGTACGGCTTGACATTGACTGGGCAGGTTAGTGCAGTTTACACCTCAGCAGCCGCTAACGGTGCAGCCTTGTTTTCATGCATGTCTACTCTGGTAGATGTGAAGCTGCCACTTGGGCTTCTGTCTGTACTTACTTTAGTCTTAAGCATTACAAGCCAAGTGCTTAGCATAGGAGAAGGCCCTCCTTCTGTCAGTAAGGACTACATGCGTGTAACTTTCTATTCATCTGTGTCTGCGATCAGGCCCCCACACCTCTTAATGCTGTCTCATTCATACTAAAAACGCATTTCAGCACTGAACATGCTACATTTTTTATGAGATTTCTAACCATAGTTGTAGATGTTCTCTGTTTACATTGATGTGTTCTAAACCAGTATGTACCTTTTTCTTGATGGTGTTTTTGAAGTTGAAAGTGTAAGACTAGTCCTTGTAGTTTTTTAGAAAGTAGCATGTCTTTTTCTTGCAATTGGGTATTTGGTGGGGAGATTTTTCACTTTGTGTTGCATTGAAAATCTGAATATTTGTTGGGAAATCCTTCTGCTGCAGAAGACAGCATGACTTGCACTTTCATTTACTACCTTACATTTTGCAAATGACCACAGTGTGGGGCATAATCTTGTCTTTTGGGAGATATTGGGCTTCCCTGGAGATGTGGTTTGAAGACTGGCATCCACCTACAGCTTATATTCATATTATGAATGTACTACAGCAATAATCCTTCTGTTTGAGAGTTGGGTATGTTGAGTGCCTTCACATGAATGTACTGTCTGGTTTCACCCTTTCAGTACAAACGTTGTCTTTAAATTTTTACCACATGTCACTAAATAGCTGGGAGGTACTTGCCTCCTTTTCCCAAACGAAGTGAGCAGTGTGAGTGAATGTTCATGCCCTAGCTGCCACCGATGTTCTTCATGTCTCACTGTTGCAGTCATCACATTTGGGTTATCCTTGCCAGGGTAGCCCTTGGCCGGCCCGAATACCAGAGACTTAGTATTTCTGCACCTGTTGCTGTTGCTTGAGGACTGACGTCAGGTCGTCAGTAGTATAAAGTAAGGCAGCCGATGCCATTGCTTCAGTCTTTCTTGCTGTGGAGCTTGAAGCAGAAGCAAGTTCACACAAGTGTTGGTCGGCCGCTATCTGAGTTTTGTCTACCGAATTGAAGTTGGTCTTCTAAAGCTAAGTACCCCGTTGGGGATGCTTTTTTTCTTGCACTAAGCAATGTCAGAAAAAGTTAATTGTCTCGCCTGTGGAAAACCAATACCACACCGAGACGTCCACTCTTACTGTGTCACTTGTTTAGGCCCAGACCACGCCATCCCTCATTGTCGCTTCTGTGCTTTTTTCAATGACAGAACTATCCGTCGTCAGGCCCTTATTGTAGTCAGATATTTTCACTTACAATCCTCGAATTCTGATATGGCTTCGGTAAGCCATCCAACAGCAGATCTTCCGAAAAAATGTAAAGATAAAGACAGAGACAGACTGCACAGGTCCAAACCTACCAATGGCGCTTCCATTAAGCTAGTAGCCAGTTCTCTGGTCCTCAGTGAGGCGCTTTCGCAGCCCCTGATGCCCACTTCTGTTGATTCGCAGGCAGTTACCGAGACCCTTTTGGAGTCCAGTATGCCACAAAACTCTTCTTCAATTAAAGATCCTGCGATCGTCTCAACCTTGGATGAGTCCGGATCCGCTGAGCAGGCACCAGCTTCCGAGGATGTCCTTCGCACTACCGAATTTCTACACAAACAGACGTCTTCTTTCACGACTACCGTTCTTTCTAAAACTACCGAGATTATTAGGCCCAGGGTACGAACCACACCCAAGAAACCGATGACCCACTGTCGGGCATCTGCTACCCTGCCTCAATCTCAAATGCTTAAAATGGTGGAAGACCTTATCATGATGATCAGGGGAAGCCAAGCTATCCCCTCCAAAAGGAAAAGAGATCTGTCCCCTGTAGTTTTGTCTAAACAAGAGTCAGATGAATCTGATGCATCTGAATATGAAGACTTGCAATCCCTTTCCACTTATGAGGATTCTGATGCAGAGGATTCCATTCCTTCAGCCTCTCCCCCAGAGTATTTTTCCTTTGGCGAAACCCTGCATACCTTAAGGGAGAGTCAGGACTACCCTCAGTCTAAAAAGAGACTCAGGGAATTTGTAGATCTTCCACAACACAGACCTTTGGCCACCCCCCCCCCCAGTCCTAGATATTGTGTAGGATGTTTTCTTCAAATTCAGCTTGACTCCTGACGCCCTTCCTCCTACTCCCAGAAAACCAGACTGGTACTATAGAGTCCCTGACTCCCACATATATCTGTTTAAAAATCCTACAGCTGACCCGGAGGTCATTTCTCAAGGGCCAAAAGGAATTAAAGCAACCTCTATTAAGAATCCCAGCCCTTCAGACAGGGATTCTTGAGCTTTGGAGAGATGGGGTAAGAAAGTACACACACCAGCTACTCTTGCTACTCTTGCTATCAGGGCACTAAATTGTCAGTTCCATATGCTGAAATTTCAGCAACATACCTTGGAACTCCTTAAACAAAAAATGTCTTCCTTTCCTGCTTGAGCAGATTCTAAAGATTTACAATAGTTAGTGCATTCTGCAAGTCAAGTAACTAAACACACCTTGCACTGTGGTTTTGACACCTTAGAAGCTTCTTGCAGGGCAGCAGTCACTGAATCTGTCATTAAAAGGCATGCATGGCTTAAGGAGCATCCCCTGCCAGATCATATCAAATATAAATTGTTGGATGGCCCCTTGCACAAAGATAACATATTTGGCACTAAGGCAGAAGAGGTCTTAAAAACAATGGGGGATGGGGGGGAGCAAAATCTATGCAAGCAGTTAAGGATTTCTTGCAGGTCCAGCCCCCTTTGTCCCTCCAAACACTGGTCCTTTCCTGCTCCCAGTAAACCGGCCCAGCCTAGGCCCCGTGGAAGCAGGCCCCCCAGACAGCAGCCCCAGGGAATGCAGAGATCTAAGCAGTGGATTACTTCCACTTCAAAACCAGGGAGTTCTAAGCCACCCCTTATGGCAAAAACTTGCAATGACTCATCTCCTCCACCCCTCCCTCTGCCCACCTTCACTTACCCCTAGGAGGAAAACTCTCCTTTCACTCAAGCACCTGGGCCACTATTACCAAGGACCACTGGGTTCTGAACATCGTCTCTCAGGGTTACAAATTTTCCTTCCACACCCTTCCCAAACCCAAAAGGGTTCCCAGATCTACTACCAAATCTGTGGGCAGCGACTCAAAAGCTAATCCTTTCCCTGCTCTCTCTAAGGGCAGTAGAGCACTTTCCTGCAGAACAGATAGGCCAAGGTTTCTACTCCAGCCTTTTTCTGGTGCCCAGAAAAGAGGGCACCTGGCGCCCCATCCTTCTCAACACCTTCCTGGTGATCCCAAAATTCAGAATGCTCACCCTCCAGCAGCTGCTACCCATGCTGTCCAAGGATGCTTGGTTAGCCACCCTAGATCTAAAAGAGGCCTACCTCCACATTCCTATCAGGGAATCATGCAGGAAATATCTCCGCTTCAGGGCAGTATCTTAACACTTTCAGTTCTCTGTGCTTCCCTTTGGCTTATCTACTGCTCCCAGAGTTTTCACAAAATGTCTGGCTCCGGCCATTGCCTTTTGCAGACAAATATTCAGATTTACCCATACTTAGACGACTGCCTTATTCAGGCAGACAACCAGGAGAAGCTGCTCAAGCACCTGGCCTTTGTAAAAACCCTGCTAATCTCCCTAGGGTACACAATCAACAAAAAGAAATCTGAACAGGTGCCCACCCAAGGGATAATCTTCCTGGAAGCAAGTTTGGACACAGCTTCCCAGATGGCATACCTTACTCCAGAGAAACAAATTTTTCTGACCGCCTACTTCTCTCAGCTAGCCACCAGGCCTCGGCTAACTGCAAGGAAGATTCTGCAAGCTCTGGGGTTCATGGCATCTTGCATACTGTTCATTCCATATGCCAGCCTGCATACGAGGAAACTTCAATGGTACCTAAAGAGCTTTTGGTGCCAGCACTCTCAAGACCTGGAAACTCTTCTACCTATAATTCCTTGACTCAGAAAAGATTTTCTTTGGTGGGCAGCAGTGTGCTCCCACAACAAGGGAATGCCTTTCTCCCCACCCCCCACTGCCCAGACCCTCACCAGAGGTGCATCAGACTACGCTTGGGGTGCACACCTGGATGGCAGGTGCGTACAGGGCCAATGGAGCCTACAGCAAATCCCTCTGCACATCAGTCAAAAAGAGATGATGGCTGTGCAGCATGCCCTGATAGCTTTCAAGCCCCTTCTCTCTTCAGAGGCTCTCCTGATCAAACAGACAACACCACTGTGATATGTGGTACATCGACACGCAGGGAGGGAATCACTCCTACCCTCTATGCAGGCTGGCCATGAGTCTTTGGCACACAGCCTCTGCCATGCAACTACACCTGTTAGCACAATTCCTACCAGGCTCTCTCAACTCTCTGGCAGACCAATTAAGCAGAAATCTTCCAGACCCACACGAGTGGCAACTCTGCAGAAGTACCTTCACCCTAATAACTCAGAAATGGGGAACCCTGAATGGCAACCTCTTTGCCTCCCACACCAACCATCAGCTCAGCAAATTCTGCACCAGGGAGTATCACTGCATGGCTTGGAAAGTGTGGATGCCATGTCCTTCCCCTGGGTCAATCTATTGGTCTGTGCTTTTCCTCCCCTACCTCTCATCCACAGGGTATTGCTCAAAATAAGGGAGGAAAAACCAAGGACCATTCTTATAGCTCCAGATTGGCCCCACCAGCACTGGTACCTCTTGCTGCGCAGCCTGTCTTCACTACCCCCATGGCATCTTCCTCAGATTCCAAACCTCCTGACGCAGAGGGAAGGGGAGTTCTTGCATCCCCAATTGCAGACACTCAGTTTGGCTTATTCCCTAACCCCGAAGCAATCTGCCAACCTCAGTAAACAGGTTCTGGATGTTATCCATAAGGCCAGACTTTCTAGCACCAGAAATCTTATGCTGATAAATGGAAAAGGTTCTGCACCTGGATCCAGGCTAAGGGAGCCAATACGGCACAGCCCCTCCCTCCCTCTCATCCTGGATTACTTAGCTGACTTACTACACAGTAGCCTCTCTTTCTCATCTATAAAAATTCATGCCTCTATTTCTGCTCATTTTCCCACTGAGTAGCCCCTTTTCTCACACCCTTTGATCAAACAGTTCCTAAGAGGGGCTAGCAACTTAAGGCCACCCAGAAGGGCACTAGCTTGGGACCTTAACTTTGTATTAGAAAAGCTCACCCTACCCACTTTTGAACCAGCTTCTTCTGCAGAGCTAAATTTTCTCTCCTGGAAGACAGCATTCCTTCTGGCCATCACTTCAGCCAGGAGAGTCTCTGAGCTGCAAGCACTCATGGCTGTGGAACCCTTCATCATCTTTCATGCAGACAGGGTATCCCTCAGAACTAACCCTTCCTTCATGCCCAAGGTGGTGCCCAGTGGGGCTGTCATCCAATCCATTCATTTGCCCACCTTTTTTCCTTATCTCCAGAACAAGGGGGAAAGGATTCTTCACTCTCTAGATGTGCACAGACAGGTCAGATTCTATCTAGACAGGACTAAATTCTTCAGAAAGTCTGATCAATTGCTGGTTAGCTTTGTTACAGGTGCAGAAGTCAAAGCCATCTCCAAACAAACTATTTCCAAATGGATAGCACACTGCATCCATTTCTGCTACAAACGGCATGGAAAGCCTCCCCCCAAGGGGGTCAGGACACACTCCACCAGAGCAGCCTCCACCTCTACGGCTTTCCTCAGAGGAGTTCCCGCCAGGGAGATCCTGGAGGCTGCCACCTGGACATCTGTTCACACTTTTACCAAGCATTACCACCTGCCTCTGTTCTCCAAATCCAGGACAGGGTTTGCCACTGCAGTCTTGTAGGGCATCCTAGCCAGCCCCTAGTTTCATTGACTGCCTACACCCCTTTCCTTAGCTTTGGGAATCAACCCAAATGTGATGACTGCAAATGTGAAACACGAAGAATATAGTACAGTTGTGTGCACTTTACATAAATGTAGATGTTAGAGTGTATTCACTGTTGCAGTCCTGGTCCCCCCCATCCCCCTTTCTTCTCTTTCTCCTTTTATTGCTATTCTAACTTGTTCTCCTTTCCTTTCAAGGGACATATTGGTATTTATTTTCCACTGGTGGGGTTTCTTCCACCAGACCCAAGCCTCCTACTTGGGGGGGCTCCTGACAGGTTAGGGCAAGAAAAACTAATGTAATGGCGTCTGCTGCCTTACTTTATATTACTGACAAAAGTCCAAAACATACACCGTAAAGCAGTATGAAACACTAGTCAACCAGACTCTTCAGTCCAAGCTGTTTTTATTCTTCCAACATACAAAGAGACAGATTGGGCGCTTGGATGAAAGTGCTCAATCTGTGTCTTTGTATGTTGGAAGAATAAAAACAACTTGGACTAAAGAGTTTGGCTGACAAAAGTGTTTCATACTGCTTTACAGTGTATGATTTGGACATTTTTAGTTATATTTTGCACTGTGGTTACTTTTGTTTTTTTTATTTTATTTTTTACTTTATATTACCGACGACCTGACGTCGTTCCTCAAGCGACAGCAACTGACGCAGAAGTACCAAGTCTCTGGTATTCAGGCCAGCCGAGGGCTACCCTGGCACGGATAACCCAAATGTGATGACTGCACCAGTGAATACACTCGAAAAATCTACATTTATGGTAAGTGTACACAACTGTACTTTCTTTGCCTATGACTTCAACTTCAGCTGTACTTATTTGAGTTCCATTTTGAGAAGGCTGATGCACAGTAAACACTGCCATACCATACTGATTTCTGAATGCCACTAGGCTGCTCATCATATTGAAAAGTGAGTCCGAATATTATCACTGGTGATGTGTTGCTGTTTTATGTGATAGTTCTTGTTCTGCAATTTAAATTCTCGCATTGGTATTTGCAGCAGAAAAAATGCTACAAGTAAATGATGCTGCCCTCTGGTGGCACATGCGATAACAGCTGGTGCCCTTAGGACAGCTAAGGGAAATCTTTCCCTGGAACCTTTGATCTGAAGTAGTTAACTTCATTTGGTCTGCAACCTGTGGGATTTGGATCCGACCTCGGATCTGAGCCGGCAACTTTACAAAGCTTAGATCCGAGCTCCTAGCTCCTCCCCTTACCCATAATCTTCTGCCAACCCTGACTGACCTCAGATCTAGTTTGCCATGCTTCTGGTCAGCAGCTAGGTTTTGAGCTCCTGGTTCTAGGGTCTTCACAGAGTTGTGAGAAATTTTAAAACTTTGTTTTTCTTCTACCTTTTAGTGTACGAGTGTGTTGTGTTCCCTTTGGTGTAACTCTCGTAGTTGAACGTTTTTTAGTTAATTTTAGTTAATTTACCCTCCCCTCCCCTTCGCTGGTGCATAGTTCTGTGTGTAGTGTGTTTGGGGCCTAGTGAGTGTGTTTTCTTTATTATGTCTGAGGCCCCAAAGCCAATCTTTTCTAAGTGCACCGAGTGTGGCCATAAGCTCTCCCCGGCGGATGGCCACACTCGGTGCGTCCGGTGCCTTGGGGTTGAACACCTTTCCTCTGGATGCACTATCTGTGCGGCGTTCAATCCCAGGGCACTGAAGGACCGGAGGCCTAAGCTGATCCTGGTGGGACTTTTGCCCCCGGATTCGTCTTCGGCCTCCGGTGCTTCTGTGGTCTCCTCCCAGGCTTCGGTGGCGGCCACTCCAGCCCCCCCCCCCTGGCTGGGACTCGATCTCCCGCTTCGGCGCCAGAGGAAGGGGAGGCCAGGAAAGAAAAACGGAGGGAGAAGCACCACAAACGGCGGGCCGAGGCCTCCACTTCGGCCCCCCCCCCTGTAAGCGGGCTTTTCCCTCTATGGCTTCCAGGTCTCCTCCTTCTCGGCTCCGGTCTCCATGCTTCCCACCGGGACCCGAGGAGGAGGAGACCCGATCTCCGTCGAGGTCATCGAGGTGGCACTGCCGGCCAGCCTCGGCCTTGTCGAGATCAACACGTAGCCCTTCTGAAGCAGATTTGGACCGGGTGATGCAAAGGTTCATCCAGGCCCAAATGCAGATGGGAGTGCTCCTGCCTCCCCCCCCCCCTCTGGGGATGAGCTCAACACCCTTCTTTGCCCCGATAGCTCCTTCTCCGACCTGCTTCCCGGGTTCGGAGCGCTCGGGGCCGGGCAGTGTTGGAGCCGGGGGTGGGTTGGCACCGACAGTATCTGGTACTTCGGCTCCGACTCTCCCTTCGAGTTTTCCGGATCCGTCCTTGTCGGATCCGAGCTCTCGGAGCCGTGCTCTGAGCTTCAAATCCGAGGGGTTTGGTGGGTCTTCGGTTCCGTCCAGGTTGGAGCACACTGGCCCTTCGGATCTGATGGTCTCGGCGCCAGCTCCAATCCATCCAACGAATCCTAGTGAGGGTCGGCTCTCGGATCCTAGAGAGATTGGCTCTCCCTCGGCCTTCAATGTGGTGGAGAGGGCTCTGTTGAGTGCATCCAGGCCCCCGCTACCTGCTATAGCTCCATCACGAACTCCCTCTCGTTTTGGCAGGGCTTCCGTCCCCCGGCCACAGGGACAGCCTGCTTTGACGTCTCAGGTCGTTCCCCTGGAACAAGACGTTGCTGGTGAGTCGTCCTCGGACAGTCCCCCCGAGGATGTTCCTCACAAGCGGAAGTGTAAGAGGAGGCACGTGGACTCCCCCGAGTCCTTGACAGAAGACATGGATGTAGATGAGAGGGGAAGGCTCCCCAAGGTCACCCCCCAAGGATGTCTCCTTTGGAGACATCATGGAAATGCTTAGGATAAGAGGGGAGTGGTCTGCCCCCAAGGCTTCCTCGGACAAATCCGTGTTCCTGGAGGCGTTCGAAGCAGGCCCATCTACCTCTTGGGTGTCCCCTCCGGCCGACCTCTTAGTGGACCTTATCACCACTAGGGCGTGGAAGGAGACGGACACTGTGGAGCCGGTCCCTAAACGTCCCGACAGGATCTTGAGCCCTCCAGCAGAAAAATCCCATTGGAGCAAGGGACCCCCCGTAGATGCCATGTTGGTGGCGGCAGCCACCAAGAGGGTGCTAGCCCAAGAGAGTCCCTCGGTCCATCTCCCGAGCAAGGAGTCTCACTCGATGGACCATCTCGGGAAGCGGGTCTTTAGTTCAGCGACCTTCTCTGTAAGGTCCCTGAACTACATGGCACATATCATTCCACTGCAGCGAGACCTTATCAAAGAGTACGCTGCATCGCCCCCGGAGTCCATGTCGGGGGAGGACAAACAGTTATACTCCACTCGCATGGCCACTCTTAGGTCTATATCAAACACCTCTATACGGCTTTTATCCCATGCTACAGAAGGAGCCGCTAGAGCCAGTGGAGCAGGCCTAGTTATGAGGCGCCAGGCCTGGCTCCGACATTGTGATTTCGCGGAACCCTTCAAGGCGTCCTTTGCGAATGCCCCCTTCGATGGTTCTGCCCTATTTGGCAAGACAGTTTGCGAGACCTTGGTCCAGAGCGAAAAGGACGGGAAGACGTTGCCTGCTGTTGGAGTCCGCTTCTCTGCTCCCCAGAGGTCCTTCTCCAAGAATCAAAAGGGACAGAAGAAGATGTGGTTTCGAAAGTCGCAACAATCCTAGTCCGCTCCGGACTCCCAGTCCTTCTGCGGCAGAGGAGGACAGGGTGGACACCGCCCTAGAGGCAGAGGGGGCCCGAAGAACTTTGGGTCCAGCGAAACCTTCTCTGATCGGCCCACGCAGCAACCCTGAAGGGTTGCCCGACTGCTCCACTCTGGAGGCAGTCAGGGGGCATTTCTCGAAGCACCTGGCAGCTTGGGAGTCCATTACAACAGACCGCTGGGTGCTTCGTATTATATCGAGAGGATACAGAATTCCCTTTTCCTACATTCCCGACACCCCCGGACACTTCCCCGATGTTCCACCCAATCAGAGGGAGGCAGCAGCTGCGGAAATTCGGCTGCTTTTAGAAAAAGGAGCCATCCAGCACATCCCCCCAGGCCAGTCCGGATCGGGTTACTACTCCAGGTTCTTTTTGTTGCCAAAAAATATGGGGAACCTAAGGCCCATTCTCAAACTTTCCCTACTAAATCTGTCAGTAACCAGAGAAAAGTTCCGGATGGTCACTCTTCAATCTATTCTCCTCCTTTTGCGGGAGAATGACTGGATGTGCTCCATAGACCTCAAGGACGCATACTACCACATACTAATGGACGAACGGTCCAGGAGGTTTCTCCACTTCCGGCTGGGAGCCAGTCATTACCAATTCAGGGTCCTCCCATTTGGTCTCACCTCAGCCCCCAGGGTGTTCACCAAAGTATTAGCAGTGATTGCGGCCCACCTGAGACTCCAGGGAATGCAGGTCTTCCCGTACCTGGACGACTGGCTTCTCACCGCCCCGACAAGGCATCTACTATGCTTAGCCAGGGACTACTTTCTCAACCTTGCTCCACAACTAGGGATCACCATTAACTCGAACAAGTCCTCTCTCACCCCGACTCAGGTGATAGACTTTATCGGGGCCAGACTGGACACCAACAGGCAACTAGCCTTCTTAACTTCCTACCGCTTACACACTTTGAGGGCACATGTGCGGGCCATCTTTCAATCTTCAAAACCTCCGGCGGGATTGGTGCTGAGGGCCCCGGGGTCCATGGCAGCCGCTATAAACCTCCTTCCCATGGTGCGTCTGAACATGAGGATTTTACAGTGGACTCTCCAAGTCCAATGGTCCCTTCTTCACTAAACCCTTGAGTCACCCCATTTCTCTCAGCAGGGCCTGCAAGAGGGCTCTCGTTTGGTGGCTTCAATCGCCGGAACTCCAGGCAGGACGCCCCTTTGCCAAGGCCCCCCCCCCTCTCGCCACGGTGACCACGGACGCCTCTCGTCTGGGGTGGGGGGGGCATTATTCGAGCAGGACGGTCCAAGGCACGTGGAACGATTCGGAGACCTTATTGCACATAAATGTTCTAGAGATGAGGGCAGTGCTGTTGTCGTTGTAAGCACTTCAGAGCCTTCTCCCTGTAGGAACAATTGCAGTCTATATGTCTGTGGTATGGTATATCAACAAACAAGGGGGAACCCAAGTCTTACCCACTCTGTCGAGAAGCGATGAGAGTGTGGGAATGGGCGATCTCCACCAACCGCTTTCTTATTGCAACGCACATTCCGGGAAGGACCAACATCCTAGCGGACAGACTGAGTCGCACCATCCTTTCATCTTACGAGTGGTCCCTCAGTCCTCGAGTAGCGAGTCGAATTTTTGCTGTTTGGGGGCAGCCCTGTTGTGATCTTTTCGCATCTCCCTCAAACACAAAATGCAACAATTACTTTGCTCTCATTCCCCATGCCGGGGAAGCCCCGAGGGACGCCTTGGTGCATGCTTGGCCACCCGGTCTTCTCTATGCCTACCCTCCTCTTCCCCTCATGCTGAAACGTCTTCAGAAAGCCATTCGGTTGGGGAGCAGGATGATCCTCATTGCCCCATTCTGGCCTCGCCAAGCTTGGTTCCCTTACCTCTGGTCTCATCGAGTGAATCCGCCCTGGATTCTAGATCCCCTTCTGGATCTAATCTCACACCCCCAGGGACTCCCACTTCCCAACCTGGCCAGCCTTAAGCTTACGGCTTGGCTGTTCCAGTTCCACTTGTAGCTAGGACTCCCGGTATCTCTTCTCCAGTTAAAACTATCCTAGTAGCAGCGCACAAGCCCTCTACTAGGAAGGTCTATGGTAGTAAGTGGAAGCGTTTCTCTATTTGGGCAGAATGCCATAATTTGGACCCTTTTACAGCCCTCTTACCTGCGGTGCTGGACTTTCTTTCAGGTCTTTTTAATGACGGAGCTAGCTGTTCTAAGGTTAAGGTTCAGTTGGCAGCTATCTCTTATTACCACGTAGGTACTGAAATGGGCCCTTTGATCTCTACAAAATTGTGCAAAACGTTCCTAAAGGGCACCTTTCTTCTTAGACCTCCAATAAAGGAAGCGGTACCCCCATGGGATTTGACTTTGGTGTTACAAGCCCTGACAGCCCCTCCCTTCGAACCGGCGTCTTCAGTAGACCTCAAATATTTGTCGTGGAAAACAGCCTTTCTTGTGGCTATTACCTCAGCCAGGAGAGTATCCGAATTGCAAGCTCTTTCTGTGAAACCCCCATACTTAGCCTTTCACAAGGATAGGGTTTACCTCAGTACCAATCCCTCTTTCCTTCCGAAGGTAGTTTCTGAATCTAATATCAACCAATCTATCAACTTGCCGGTATTCTTTGCTAACTACAAGAACAAAGGGGAGTACAAATTACATTCTTTGGACGTACACGGACAACTTAGATTTTATATTCATAGGACATCTGGTCATAGACAATCCGACCAGTTGTTCGTCTCCTTTGCCAAATTTAATTTAGGTAAACCGGTCTCTAAAGTTTCCTTATCGAGATGGATCTCACAGTGTATCATTACAGCGTATCAAAATTCTGGCAGGCCCTCACCTCAAGGAGTTCGTGCCCATTCAACTAGGGCTATGGCAACTTCTGCCACCTTTAAATCCAGGGTTTTCTTGGATGATATCTGTTCAGCAGCCATTTGGGCCTCATCTCATACCTTCATCAATCATTATAAATTGGACATTACCTCCAGAGGGAGAACTTCTTTTGTCTCCGCAGTGCTCCGGAACATCTTTCCATGAAGGCTGCCTAAGGTTTAGGTAGCTGGGGACTCTGTCCCACAGGTTGCAGACCAAATGAAATTAACTACTTCAGATTAAGAAGTTATGTACTCACCATAACGTTCCATCTGAGTAGGTAAACTTCATTTGTCTGCAACCGTCCCCCCCCGTCCCCCTGACCTTCAGATGTGTTTTCATGTCATATAGTGATGTACCATTCTAATAATGTAGTTAGTTATACACTATAGTGCTTGCGGGCAAACTTGATCTGAGGTCAGTCAGGGTTGGCAGGGGATTATGGGTAAGGGGAGGAGCTAGGAGCTCGGATCTAAGCTTTGTAAATTTGCCGGCTCGGATCCGAGGTCTGATCCGAATCCCACAGGTTGCAGACAAATGAAGATGTCCTTCAACTGCAGTCCTTACATATGGGTTGTCCTGCCTCAGGCAGCCCTTCAGTCGGCCGGATTCCAAAGTCTGGGTCCGGCGTCAGCTGATGTCGCCTCTTCCCCGACGTCATAGCGGCTGGGGTATAAAAGCATCAGTCGACGCCATCTTCTTCAGTCTTTCTTGCTGCGTGGTGCCCGAAGCAGAAGCAGTTCGCAAGTGCCGGTCGGTCAGCTCCTGTGTTTTCAGTTACCGAAGTCATCAAAAAGCTAAGTACCCCGTTGGGGAACCTTTTCTTACCTCAGCCGATGTCAGATAAAACTGCAAAAGTTAATAACTGTTTGTCTTGTGGTAAACAAATACCTCATAAGGACTTCCATTCTTACTGCCTTCCCTGCCTTGGCCCAGACCTCGACGTCTCGGCCTGTGCTGCCTGTGCTTGCTTCAATAAGCGCACTCTCAGGCGCCGGGCAGAATTTGCTGAAGACTTTTTTGGAGAAAATTACTCCTATATCATGCCGTCAGAACAACCGACAACACATATTTCCAAAGAACGGAAGGACCGGGACCGACATTCTCGGCCCGCGACTTCCACCGACACCACGCCAAAACCTACCGCGAGTGCATCGGTCTCCTCGGAGGCGGTAATTCAACCGCTCCAGACCAACGGCACCGCTTTACCGCACACTTCGGTCCCGGAGGCTTCCCCGGTGCCGGTTGTTGATTTTCCTCCTGAAACCGAAACCCAAGTTTTGCCTGACACCATACCGGTGGACAAAGTTACTCCTGCACATGGGGCAGCTAGGCCTCCGGTGTTTATGTCCATCAAGGCCTACACACGTGCTAAGGCTGCCAGCCAGGCCAAGTCTCACCCTCCTAAATCTTTTTCTCAGGGTCCCATTTCTGATAAACAGATCATGACTTTAGCTACAGATCTTATTTCATTAATCAGAGGCTCTCAGGCTCATCCAGACAGGGGTTCTCAGCCGCCTGCAGACAAAAGGCCTAGGGTTGAGCAGACAGATACCTTTTCCTCAGATGAAGCCTCTGGCGACTCAGGCCTTTCAGATTTCCAGGAAGAATCCCTCCAGGCCTACGAGGATTCTGATGCTGATGAATCTATTCCCTCTGCCTCTCCTCCTGAGGATATTTCTTTCTGGGAAATTCTCCACTCCATGAGAGAGCATTTCCAGTGGCAGGGCCAGGATTTCTCCAACTCCAGGAAAAGGCTTTGTGCTTTCCTTAAGTTACCCCAGCACAGGCCTTTAGCTGTTCCACCTGTGTTAGATGTATTGGATGATGTGTACTCAGACTCAAGTGCTTCTCCAGATTCTCTCCCTCCTGCTCCTGTCAAGCCAGACAGATATCACAGGGTTCCTGAAACTCATAAACATCTCTTTAAGGCCCACTCTGTTGATCTAGAAACTATTTCCCAGGGGCCCAAAGGAGTGGCCACTTCCAGGGCCAAAAATCCATTGCCCGCAGACAGGGAATCTAGGTCCCTGGAGAGGTGGGGCAAAAAAGTTTTTACCTCAACCACCCTTGCCATGAGGGCACTTAACTGTCTTTTTCATATGTTTCAGTATCAGGATTTCTTGATGGATGATTTGCAGAAAAAGTTAGCCTCTCCTGAGCCTTTAGATAGAAAGGCCTTGCAGGATTTGGTTCATAATACTCAGCAGGTTAGCAATCATTTTCTTCAGTGTGGTTATGATGCATTGGAAGCTTCATGTAGGGCAGTTATGACAGGGGCTGTCATACGTAGACATGCTTGGTTGAAAGAACAGGCATTGCCAGATCATGTTAAAGTAAAGCTTCTAGATGCACCTCTGGAAAAACACAAGCTATTTGGTGCTAATGCTCATGATGTGTTGAAATCAATTGAGGAAAAGGCTAAATCAGTACAAACAGTCAAAGATTTCCTCCAGGTTCAGCCACCAAGGTTCAGCAGGAATTGGCCTTCGAAGAATTGGTCCTTTCCAGACACTGACAAGTTCCAAAGGGGAAAAAAACAGGCGTGCTCGAGGTAGAGGGCAATACCGAGGCTCCTACAGGGGCCGCCAATGGCAACCGACTAATCAGAGAAGTGGCGCAGGGACTTCTACTGCTCCACAGGGACAATCACAATGACTTGACTTTGACTCCGCCGACCAAGGCTCAAAGAAAAGCACCTTTAGGCGGAAAATTATCCTTATTTTCAAAAAATTGGCATGTTTTAACAAAGGACAAATGGACTCTGGACATAATAGACAAAGGTTACAGGTTCCACTTCCATACCTTACCAACAAGACAAGGCATGCCAAACCTGCCACAAAATCAAAGGGCAGAGGCACTCATACAGGTTTCAAAGCTGCTACAAATCAAAGCAATAGAAAAGGTTCCTCCTCAGAAACAAGGCCAGGGATTCTACTCAAGACTGTTCCTTGTTCCAAGAAAAGAAAAGCAATGGAGACCTATACTGGACTTGTCCACTCTAAACACTTTTCTCATTGTGCCAAAATTCAAAATGCTGACGTTACAGCAACTTCTTCCCATGCTGGGCAAGGGTCTTGGCTGGTTACTCTGGACCTCAAGGAGGCATACCTGCATGTCCCAATCAGACACAGTTGCAGAAGATACCTCAGATTTCTTGCAGGGTCAGAGCATTATCAATTCTCAGCATTGCCTTTTGGCTTATCTACTGCCCAGAGTATTCACGAAATGCCTGGCATCAGTAATTGCACACTGCAGACTCCAGGGATACAAATATACCCTTACCTGGACGACTGCCTTATACAAGCGGACAGCAAGCAAGCCTTGATAAGAAACTTGAACTATGTCATTCACTTACTACAGGCTTTGGGATACACAGTCAACATTCAAAAATCAAGACTACTGCCATCCCAACAAATAATTTTTCTAGGAGCCAAACTGGACACAAACTCACAAATGGCTTTCCTCACAGAAGAAAAACAAGAACAATTACCAGATTACTTCAAAAGCCTAGCAAAGCACACCTAGATGACTGCAAAGCACACCCAGATGGCTGCAAGGAAAATCCTGCAGGCCCTGGGTTTCATGGCATCTTGCATTCTTCTGATTCCACTGGCAAGACTACACATGAGAAAAATACAAAAGGAATTTTTGTGGTGGGCACAAGCAAGCCAGCTAAACAAAGGCATGTCTTTCAACAAACCTCAAACAAGCCAAACCATTACAACAGACGCCTCAGATCATGGATGCACATGGAGGGCAGATGCATTCAAGGGCAATGGGCACCCCGGGAAGTGCATCTACATATCAATCAAAAAGAGATGTTGGCAGTGATTCATGCAATCGAGGCCTTCGGAAAATTTCTTCAGCAAGGTCAACTGCTAATAAAGACAGACAACACCACTGTTATGTGGTACATAAACAAACAGGGAGGCACTCATTCTTACCCCCTCTGCAGGATAACAATGACTCTTTGGGAAAAGGCCCTGAAACTGAACATACAGTTGCAATGCCAGTTTGTTCCAGGCAAGGACAATGTTCTGGCGGACAGTCTAAGCAGAAACATCTTGGACCCGCACGAATGGATGTTGCATCCAGACATTTTTTCACAAATAACTCCTGCATGGGAGAGGCCGGACATAGACCTCTTTGCCTCGCACCTCAATCATCATCTGAAGAAGTTCTGCTCGAGGACACACCATCCTCAAGCCTGGAGAATGGATGCTCTCTCCTTCAGCTGGAACTCTCTAACAATCTATGCATTCCCACCTCTACCATTAATGACCAAGGTGTTACTGAAGATCAAAGCAGAACAACTGAAAGGCATTTTGATAGCTCCAGACTGGCCAAGACAGCACTGGTATCCATTACTAAGGAGCATAACTCGCACCAAGCCGTGGCCCCTGCCTCAGTGGCCTCTGCTTCTGACTCAGCACAATTACAGGATGTTTCATCCCAACCTGCAAACATTACAGCTGACAGCTTGGAGGGTTCCATGACTTCTCCCCATATCTCTCTCTCCAAGAAAGTTCAAGAGATCTTACTGGAAGCACGCAGACCTTCCACCAGAAAAACTTACTCAGCCAAATGGAAGAGATTCAACATCTGGAATGCCAGCAAGGGTCAGGATGCATCAGTAATGAGCATCCCACAGATACTAGAATACTTGGCAGAAATGCTACATAATGGCCTTTCATATTCTTCCATAAAAATACACGCTTCAGCAATTTCAGCAAAATACAAGTGATCCACCTGTGTTTTCACATCCTTTGCTAAGACAGTTTCTAAGAGGGATTAAGAATATCAAACCTCCCAGAAAACCACCAGTGCCTGCATGGGACCTCAACTTCGTGTTGGAAAAATTAACTCTCCCTCCTTTTGAGCCAGCAGCATCTTCAGAATTGCAATTTCTCTCCTGGAAAACAGTTTTCCTGTTGGCAATTACCTCAGCAAGAAGAGTCTCGGAGATACAGGCCCTCATGGCAGCACCTCCATTTCTCATTTTTCATCAGGACAGAGTTTGTTTAAGAACCAATCCTTCATTCATGCCAAAAGTGATATCCAGGGTGTCTCTAAATCAAGCAATTCACCTGCCTACCTTCTTTCCCAATCCTCAAAATAAAGGAGAAAAGCTGCTGCACACTTTGGACATACACATACAATTGCGCTACTACTTGGACAGAACAAAAGCCAACAGAAAGTCTGACCAACTATTTGTAGCTTACGCTGCTGGAGTACAAGGAAAGGCAATTTCCAAACAAACAATTTCAAAATGGATTGGACACTGCATCAGATTCTGTTACTCTTTCCATGGAAAAGGTGTGCCAGCCAATATCAGGCCACACTCCACCAGAGCTATAGCCACCTCCACAGCCTTTCTAAGAGGGGTGGCTACAAAGGACATTCTAGAAGCTGCTACATGGAGCTTCGTGCATACATTTTCCAAACACTACAACCTGCCTTTATATTCCAGATCCCGAGCAGGCTTTGCTTCGGCAGTCCTGCAGGGCATTTTAGCTACACCATCTTTATCTTAGATCCTACCACCTCCAGCTTGGCTATGGTATTCAACCCATATGTAAGGACTGCAGTTGCATTCTTGAAGGACATAGTACAGTTTTGTACCTACCATAAATGTAGATGTCCGATAGATATGCAACTGCAGTCAGGTTTTCCCTCCCTCCTACCCCTCTGTAAACTATCCTTTTTGGGTCCACTCCCCTTTTCCAAATTAGCTGGGGAAATCTGTTATGGTGTATCTGTTTATTACTGTTGTGCATGTCTGGAATTTTTTATCCAGTCTCTAATGTTAGCCTTCCTTGGAGGGCACCTGGCATCTGGGGCAAGAAAGACTGAAGAAGATGGCGTCGACTGATGCTTTTATACCCCAGCCGCTATGATGTCGGGGAAGAGGCGACATCAGCCGACACCGGACCCAGACTTTGGAATCCGGCCGACCGAAGGGCTGCCTGAGGCAGGACAACCCATATGTAAGGACTGCAGTTGCATATCTATCGGACATCTACATTTATGGTAGGTACAAAACTGTACTTTTACCTACTCAGATGGAACGTTATGGTGAGTACATAACTTATTTTTTTTTTTTACCACAATTCTTCCTTAAGAAGGTCAGGAGTAGTGTGAAGCAGTATTAAAAGTCCTGTTTCACAAATTACTAAATGAATAACACATGCTGGATGTCTTAAAGATAGTAGCTGTAATATCACTTTGACTGGAGAATATTCTGAAGCTAAACATTTTCTGGAAAGGTTAGCATTTTAAGCCAGTCAGCTTGATTGTCTGCAGATATGTTTAGAGAATTTTATTAAAATCTCTCTATTACTATAGTGCAAGAAACCAGTGTTAATCAAAATGGCTTTCTTTATCTTGATATTGCACAACCTGATCTTTCCAGTGTATTGGAGTTGGCACCTTTTGTTGGACTAATTTAATTCATCAGAATCAAAACCAACAGGTTATGTTATTTATGATGTGAGGATGTGACTGTTTATCTACATGCGTCTGTCAGGGCATATGGTGAATATTTCAGCCATTGCAGAACCCTGAATGGTATTACTTCAGGTGCTGGTTGGGGTTCCTTACTGCAAGTTTCTCTAAGATCACTCTGTAAAGTATGTAGTGTGGAATAAAGCAGTCTCAGCCTGCAGAGCATAAATAATAAATAAGGCTGATCTTTTGAGCTACAGGAATTCCATTAACCAGTGGATTTATAGAAGTGGGCTTGAATTCATTATCCAAACGTGTGCTGTGAAGCATTTTTATATCCGGGAACAAAAGCTACTCTTATGCACTGGACAGTGAGGTAATTAGTAGTACTCTTTCCTGTGCATATTTGCATAACTTCACCGAAGATTATCTCTGTTTTCATTGTAATGTGCAGTTTATGAAGAAAATGGCCTTAACATGTTGCCTAACCTTTTTAGAAGCATCACCTCACGACATGTTTTATCCATGGTTCCCAGATCAAGAGTAATGCAGACTTCTGTGTTTTTCTGCAAAGGCATTGGTAATCTTAACACGTTTCACAGAGATTTTACTGAAAAAGGTAGAAGGAATGCACATTTAACATTTGAGTACAGGATACTTGGTGTGCAATTAATTATGTTAGGTACAGACTTTTTGAGGGAAGATTTTACTAGTGAAATGTTTAACAGTATGGAGTACCAGATATTGTTATGGTGGCATAATGTCATGTCATATTACAAGAAATAAAGGCTACCTAATGGAGTATAAAGTGGCTGCTAAGTTAAAATCTGAATTTTCCATCACTTTTCAACTGGATAGAATAAATTGCCACTTGATGAAAGTGCAGCTAATTTCATGTTGGTGTTAGTGTCATAGACGGTGATAAGTTAGAGTAAGTGGGACTTGGCTGCGACCTCCTCAGTAGGTCTTGTAGAGTATCTAACAGGTATGTAACCTGCCATATATTAGCTGAAATGTAATTGTTTTTTACGCAGTCAACATTTTTTCTGTTTTCTCAACCTTGTGAGTTCCTGTGCAAGTACATCATGACATTGCTGTTTGTGTTATCAAACCTGTGCAAATGATTATTCATGTTTTTTTTTTTTCTTCCAGAACACATTTAGTAATTAATGCTAACTTCTTGTAAGGAATGTTTTGCTTTCTTTGAAGTTTACATGCTGAATATATGATTTTGATAGTCTTTCAAAACTTTTTTTTTATGTTTTTTCCCCCTTGCTTTTTGTCAGTGTGCCTGCCAGGTGAGAGGACCGTCATGAATAGCTCCAGTTTTGGTAGGTCATGGTTAGAAAATATTTGTACTGCAAGAAATATGCCCAGCAAAGTTGTACTCTTCTTTTCATATCTCTTGCATTCTTCTGCCATTAAAGCAGAGATGTTCGATTTCTTCCTTACTTAAAAAAAAAAAAAATTGCGTGTGCTCAAGTCAGTAATGTTGCTACCATTGAGATCTTAAGTTTATAGATTGTTGACCTTTAGTCTGCAGTCTTAATGCATTATTAAAACATTCAATATTGCTTATGTAGTACTGATAATGATTTTATTGTATTAATAAACTGTGCATCATGAAGATAACATAAATATTGGCTGCCAAATACTAGCAATGATTATGTCCTTCTGGTGAGCTTGGTCTGAATTACTTATTTTTTAAATAACCCATACACACATTCCCATTTCACATGTGATTTCCACCACTGCTTATTTATCTTTACTCTCCAGTGGATGACTCACTTGTTTAGATTGCTTTGTTGAGGCAAGTTTATAACATGCTGGTTTGCATTTGCTTAAAATTTACGAATCTGATGTCTCTTTCATTCCACCTCACAGATGGGTTACGAGTCCGACTCGGCCACATTTCTTCAGACTAGGATCCAAGTCTTGAGCTCCTTCCACTTCACACAATGCACCATCCCCTAAGTCCCTCAGATTGACCAAATGGAAGAGATTTGTTTTCTGGGGTTCTAAAGAGAACACTGACTCCTTTTCAGCCCTGATTTCAGCCGTCCTATTCCTGCAGTCTCTTCAGTGAAGGAGACAGCTTCTCTACTATCAAACTTCAATTGGCAGCCATCTCTAACTTTCGTTCGGGCAATGATTTTAATGCCCCGTCAACTTCCAAACTGTGCAAGGCCTTCTCGAAAGGGATCTTCCTCCTCAGGCCTCCAGTCAAAGATCCTTTCCCACCATGGGCTCTCACTATGGTCTTGCAAGGCTTAACTCAAAAACCTTTTGAACCAGCCTTCATGTTGGACCAAAGTTATTCCACTGGATGCCATGGTTATGGCCGCAGCTACTAAAAAGGAGTTAGTTGAAAAGAGCTCTACTGTCCATCTGCTGAACAGAGGGAGTCCAGAGGGATAGACCGGTTTGGTAAGTGCATTTATGCCCTGGCACTTTTTTGCTGAGAGCATTGAACTACCTGACACACTTCCGTCAATTGCAGAGCGAACTGGTGAAGGGAGCGATCAGACTTTATGGCAGAGATCATGTGGTGGAAGATTTCAAGAAGTTCTCCAGCCAACTGTGACAAATCTTTCGTCTTTGTCCAATTCTTCCATGAGGCGTATGTCCCATTTCATGGAGGGGTGCCTCATGGGCAGCTGGCTCAGGCATTGCTATTCATAGACATGCCTGGATGAGGCTTTATGATTTTGTGGAACCGTTTAAGGCATCCTTTATCAACACCCTGTTTGTTGGATCCTCTTTTCAGTCCATTGGTCAAAGAGACCCTAACCCACAGCGAGCAAGAAGGGAAGAGAGAAGACGTTATCTGCCATTGGGGTCAAGTTCTCAACTCCTCAGTACACCTTTTCAAGAAATCAGTGCAATAGAAAGAGAACCTGGTTCCAAAAATCTTAAGAGTCTTCCCAAGATTAACGTGAGGATCTTTCCTGTAAAGGCAAAGGAGGAAACTTCAATGGGAGATGCCGCCCCAGGACAGAGGGGGTCAGCAGAATCAGAGCTTCAGGGAACCTTTCTCTGATAGGCCCTATCAGCACTGCTGAAGTGCTCATCTCTGGAGGCAGTCAGGAGTCATTTTTCTCTGCACCCCTACCACCTGGACCGGTGTAAAGCAAGACAAGTGCGTGCTAAAGATTATATCCATACGTTATTTTATTCCCTTTTTCCCTCCTCTTGCAGAGAGGTCAGAGAAGACTCCCTGATGTTTCACCCAGTCAGAGGGAGTTTGCAGTAGCAGAAATTCTAAATCTACTGCAAAAAGGAGTCATCCAAGAGGTTCTGACTGACCAAAGAGGATTCGTAACTTATTTCTTTTTAGTGCCAAGGAAAACCGGGGACTTACAATCCATTCTGAATCTACGCAAATTAAATTTGCTCTTAAAGAAGGCAAAGTTCCGAATGGTGACAGTTCAATTCATTCTGCCGCCGCTGTGGAAGGACGATTGGATGTGCTCAGTGGACTTAAAGGATGTTCACTATCACATCAAAATAGACAGAAGCTCCAGAAGTCACCTGCACTTCCGGCTGGGAGCCAATTATTTTCATTTCAGAGCTCTGCCCTTTGGACTCGCCACAGCCCCCAAGGTGTTTACCAAATACATGGCAGTAGTCGCAGCTCACCTGAGACTGCAAGGATTCCGGGTGTTTCCATATCTGGATGACTGGCTCATATTTGCCCCAACCAGGCATCAACTACTCCATGGCAGGGATTATTTCTTCAACCTTGCCAATCATCTGTGGATCGCTGTAAACCTGACAAAGTCGATCCCATCCCCAGTGCAGAGTATAGAATTCATTGGCGCTACCTTGGACACAGAGAACCAGATTGCAGTATCGTGTTTAGACCTTGAGAGATAATGTCCGAGATGTCTTAAACCGATCTTCACCACCGGCAAAGCTGATACTTCAGGCTCTAGGATCTATGGTGGCTACCATCCCATTAGTCCTTTTTGCAAGGTATTTTATGCAACTTCAGTGGACTGTGGCTACTCAGTGGTCTATACTCTACCACCCTTGTTTGTTCCTATCAAGCTGACTGTGGTTTTCAGAAAGCATTTTTAATGGTGGTTGCTGTCTGGCAACCTGGCCCCTCAGGCCCAGTGACCACAGACGTTTCCCAGTTAGATGGAGGGGGCATTTCCAGGGAAAGATGGTCCAAAGCATGTGGTCGAACATAGAGACCAAATTGCATATCAGTGTTCTGGAGATGAGAGCAGTCCTCATGTTACAAGCTTTCAGGAGATTCCCCCTGTAGGAACCATTGCAATTCACACAGACAGAATGCTGATGGTGTGGTACATCAACAAACGAGTAACCAGCTGTTACCCGCTGTGCAGAGAAGCCATGAGGGCTTGGAAATGGGCAATGTCTTAACGGGTGATGAACTCAAACAGGACTTTTTGTCACCCGATAGAGGGATGGTCGTGTTTCACTGTTGCAGTCCTTACAAAATGGGTTATCCGGCTCCTGGCAGCCAACAGTCAACCAGAATGCCAAAGTCCTTGATATATGACGTTGGCTGCCTTTGGTTTAGGCCTGACGTCAGGTAAAAAAGAAGGCAGCCGATGCCATTTCCTCAGTCTTTCTTGCCGCAGAGCCTGAAGCAGAAGCATTTTGCATGAGTGCTGCTTGGCAGAGTACCTTCTTTATGTATTCAGACTGCTTAGTTGAAGACATCCTCAGATAAGTACCCCATTGGGGACCCTCTTTTCTTGCTTTAACAAATGTCAGAGAAAGTTGATAACCGTCTTGCCTGTGGAAAACAGATTCGGCACTGTGATTTTCACTCCTTTTGCATTACTTGTTTGGGGCTTGAGCACGACGTCCCTAATTGTGTTCTTTGTGCTTCTTTCAACCCGAGTACCATACGCCATATAGCTAGGATCTTGTTCAAGCATTTTTGAGTTTGGCCTAAATTCGTCGGTATGGCATCTTCTGGTCTCCCGACTTCAGATGTTCCTAAGAAGCACAAGGATAAGGACCGCGACAGGCTTAGGGTTAATTTAGCCAACGACGTCCCTGTTAAGTTGGTTGTCGGCCAAGCGGAAGTCAGTGAGGCACTTTCTTTGCCCCTGCAGTCTGCGGAGGTTCAGCAGCAGGCGTCTGCGGAGACCTTTTCGGAGTCCTCCATACCGCAAGCTTCCACTTCTGACCCTCTGCCAGTCGCTGCCTCTGATGGATCCGGAGCCGCTAAGCAGGCGCTGGCTTTTGTGGCCTTTTTTCTCCGCCCGGAGACGAGATCCGTACTGACAACCTTAATTCAGACTTATGCGGTGGCTAGGCCTCCTGAGTCCCTCCGGCTTTTTAGCAGGCCATCCAGCCAAACATCTACTCCAAAACTGGCCTCCCCTCAAATGCCTCAGGCTCAGATGAATAAAATGGCTAGTGATCTCTTGACCCTTATCAAGGGCTCTCAGCCACCTCCTTGTAAAAGGATTAAGGAATTGTCCCCAGAAGCTTTCTCTGTCTCAGACTCTGAGGTTTCCAGCAACTCTGCTGATGAAGAGGGAAACTCTCCACTTTTTTCTGGTTTTGAGGATTTTGATGCAGAAGACTCCATCCCATCTGCCTCCCCTCCAGAAGATTTTTATTTTAGAGATACTCTGAATACTCTTAGGGAGAATTTCAAATGGGAAAGTAAGGACTACCCTCGGTCTAAGAAACGGATTAGGGAATTCATGGATTTGCCACAGTATAAGCCTTAGGCTATCCCTCCGATTTTGGAAGTTGTTGATGTTTTCATGGAGAATTCTTTGACTCCTAATTCTGTTCCTCCTGCTCCCAGAAAGCCTGACAGGTATTAAGAGTTCCTGATTCTCATCAGTTCCTTTTCAAGAATCCTACTGCTGATCCAGAGATTATTTCTCAGGGTCATAAGTGTGTTTAAGCCACAGTTGCTAAAAATCCTGTTCCTTCTGGCAGGGAATCTAGGGCCTTGGATAGATGGGCTAAAAAGGTTAATACTTCTTCCACCCTCGCTATTAGGTCCGTCAGTTGTCTTTTTCATATACTTAAGAATCAGCAGCATACGTTGGAGGCTGTTAAGGCTAAAATTGCTGGTGATGTTCATCGTGTTTCACTGTTGCAGTCATCACTGTAGGGTTCTGCCCTGCCGGCAGGCAGTCCTCGGTCGGCCAGAATCCCAAAGTCTGGGTCCGGCGTTGGCTGCTCAGTCATGCTACCTGACGTCAGTGCGCCAGGAGTACAAAAACTGGCAGCCGACGCCATGTTCTCCAGTCTTTCTTGCCGTGCGGTAAAAGCAGTTCGCAAGTGCCGGTCGGCTGACTCCTGACAATTTTTACTTACGCACTTCAGTCCGAAGACTTTCTTCTCCTTTTCAAAGCTAAGTACCCTTTTGGGAAAACTTTTTTCTTGCTCCAGTCCGATGTCAGAAAAAGTTAATAATTGTATTTCATGTCGGAAGCAAATACCTCATAAGGATTTTCATTCTTACTGTATTCCTTGCTTAGGCCCTGACCACGACGTAGCTAGTTGTCGGTTTTGTGCTAGATTTAATCAACGTACTATTAAACGAAGGTACGATTTTGCATTTCATTACTTCGGTAGGCGATTTAATTACAAAATGTCGTCGGACACTCTTCCAACTACCGGAGTTCACAAACGATGCAAGGATCAAGACAGGCCTCCGAGGTCCAAAACGGATGATGTTGAACTAACAGAGCCAGCTTCAGGTTCGTCCGTCGTCAGTGAGGCGCTTTTGCAGCCCCTGTCGTCGGCCATTTTGGAACCGATGGCCGAAACGGACTCCCACGAGGAGCCAACTAGGCCTTTGAATATTTCACTTGCAGGACCTTCAGACGATACTCCTTCGGATGGGTCCGGAGCCGCTGTGCAGGTACCGGCTTCCGAGGGGGTTTTCAGGCCTACACAGCTTCTGATAAAGGCAAAGCCAAAGACTCCTTCCAAATCAAAGACTACAGCCCAGGCCTCTTCTGATCCGGGACCCAAGTCTCAGAAACAGTTACTTAAGATGGCGGAGGACTTACTTACTATGATTAGGGGTTCACATCCCCCTCCAGATAAAAGGCCAAGGCAGGAATTGCATTATGATTCTTCTGATCAGGCTTCTGTTTCTTCAGTGTCTTCTTCTGGCCAGGATTATTATTTTCCTCCTTATGAGGATTCTGATGCTGAGGAATCCATTCCTTCAGCTTCTCCCCCTGAGGATTTCTCCTTTGGGGAAACTTTACATGAAATGAGGGAACATTTTCACTGGGAAGGACAGGAGTACTCAGAATCTAAGAAAAGACTTGGGGATTTTCTTCTTCTTCCCCAACATAGACCCCTTGCTATCCCTCCTATTTTGGATATTGTGGAAGATGCCTTTTCTGAGGCTAGCTTGACTCCCGACTCTTTTCCTCCAACTCCTGTTAAGCCAGGCAGATATTATAGGGTTCCTGATTCCCACCAGTTTTTATTCAAGAATCCTACTGCTGATCCTGAAACCATTTCTCGGGGCCCTAAAGGGGTTAAGGCCGCTTCTGCTAAAAAACCCATTCCCACAGAGAAGGATTCCAGAGCTTTAGAAAGATGGGGAAAAAAAGTGTACACTTCTGCAACTTTATCTATTAGGGCTTTAAACTGTCAATTTCATATGCTGAAATACCAGCAATTTCTACTGTCTGTTTTGAAACAAAAGCTAACTTCCATTTCCGCTTGTGCAGATAATAAGGAATTACATGATTTAATGCATGCCACTGAGCAAGTAGGGAAGCATGGTTTACACTGTGGTTTTGATGCCTTGGAGACTTCTTGTAGGGCTGCTGCCTCTGGCACAGTCATTAGAAGACATTCTTGGTTAAAGGAACAGAACTTGCCGGATCAAGTAAAAGCTAAGTTACTGGATGCTCCTGTTCAGCATAATGTTTTGTTTGGATCTAAGGCTGAAGAGGTGATTAAGAAGATGGAGGACAAGGCAAAATCCATGCAAACGGTTAAGGATTTCTTACAAGTACAGCCACCCAGATTTAGTAGGAATTGGCCTACTAAAAACTGGTCCTTTCCCAACTCAGACAGGCCTCAGAGGGGCAGATACAGACGCTCCCGAGGAAGGCCCCAAACACAGACCTCCTACAGACCAAGACAGTGGATTACTTCCACCCCTAGGGGCGGAGAGGACAGATCTCAAGCTCATAGAAAACAGGCTCAATGACTCCCTCTGTTGGGCTGCAGGAACTTCTTGCCTGGAAGCCCCTCTCGGAGGAAAACTCTCTTTTTCATCAAAATTGGACTCGTATAACCCAAGACAAGTGGGTTCTGGATGTGGTTTCAAGAGGTTACAAATTCCATTTTCATACTCTACCAAGACCAAGCGGATGGCTGGATCTACCAAATCACCAATGGGTAGAGGCCTTAAACCAGGTGGAAGCCCTCTTGGCTATGAGGGCCATAGAACTAGTTCCACTTTTCAGAAATGGGACAAGGTTTTTACTCAAGGCTCTTTCTAGTCCCCAGAAAACAAAATTCATGGAGACCCATTCTGGATCTGTCAGTCTTGAACACTTTTCTCGAGATACCAAAATTCAAGATGCTTACTCTACAGCAGCTTCTTCCAATGGTGAGCAAAAATGCATGGATGGTAACTTTGGATTTAAAGGAGGCTTACTTACACATTCCCATCAGGCAGGAGTGCAGAAAATACCTCAGGTTCAAGGCCGGATCGAGGCACTATCAATTCTCTGCGCTGCCCTTTGGATTGTCTACTGCGCCCAGGGTCTTCACCAAATGCCTGGCACCAGCGGTAGCTTTTTGCAGACTCAAGGAAATTCAAATTCACCCTTATCTGGACGACTGTCTTATTCAAGCAGACAGCAAGGATGTCTTACTCCAGCATCTAGAATTTGTTCAGAAACTTCTCAAGTTCCTGGGATTCACTGTGAACATAAAGTCAAATTTGACACCCTCACAACAGATAACTTTTCTGGGTGCTCTTCTAAACACAACAACCCAGATGACATTTCTGACATCCGAAAAACAATTACAGCTGGCTTCAACTTTCAAAACCTTGGCGTCACTAACTCGGCTATCTGCAAGGAAATTCCTGCAGGCTTTGGGTTACATGGCCTCCTGCATCCTTCTTGTACCATATGCAAGACTGCATATGAGGAAAATACAGTGGTACCTAAAAAGTGTATGGTCCAAGCATTGCCACAGTTTAGACACACAGATAACTGTCCTGCCTTGTCTTCAAAAAGAATTCCTTTGATGGTCCAAGGCATGTATTCACAACAAAGGGAAAGCCTTCAGTCCGCCTCGAGCCAGCCAGATACTAACCACGGACGCCTCAGATTACGCATGGGGAGCCCATTTGCAGGGCACATGTCTGCAGGGCCTTTGGACAAAGGATCAGAAGCACCTGCATATCAATTTAAAGGAAATGTTAGCTGTTCAGAACGCTCTGTTGGCCTTCAGGAATCTTCTACAACCAGGACAACTACTGATACTGACAGACAACACCACAGTTATGTGGTACATAAACAGGCAAGGGGGTTCACACTCCTACCCCCTTTGCAGACTAGCCATGAATCTATGGAACACAGCTCTAGCTGGCAAAATGGACCTACAAGCTCAGTATCTACCAGGGAAACAAAACATCCTGGCAGTCTGAGCAGGAACCTGTCAGACCCACACGAATGGATGCTGGACACCAAAATATTCAAGATGATTACAGCAGCCTGGGGATGCCCGCACATAGATCTTTTTGCATCCCACCTCAACCATCAACTACAAATTTTTTGCACAAGGACATTCCACGAACTAGCATGGAAAGTGGGTGCACTATCATTCAGTTGGAGAAACCTCTCTGGGTATGCCTTCCCGCCTCTACCTCTTCTTCCTCGGGTGTTATTAAAGATCAAGCAGGACAAGCCCAAGTTGATAATTTTACTGGCCCCAAATTGGCCTCGACAGTTTTGGTATCCAACACTGAAAAACCTTTCTCAGGAGCCCCTTTGGGTTCTACCTCAGACTCCGAACCTTCTTTCCCAACACCAGGGTCAGGTTCTGCACTCCCATGTCAAAACTCGCAGCCTGGCTAATCCAGGGTCTATAATTCATTCTCTCCTACCCATACAGGTTATGGATGTCATTTTAGAAGCCAGACGTCCTAGTAATAGAAAATCTTATGCAGGAAAATGGAAAAGATTTTGCACCTGGATGCAGGCTCAGGATTCGGATCCTCTTATTCCTAATATTCCTCTGATTTTACTTTATCTGACAGACCTATTACATAAGGGTCTCTCCTTTTCTTCCATAAAGCTTATTAAAGCGTACTTATTTCCTTGTTTCACTTGAAAGAAAGTTACTGTTTGTCGTTTTTGCATTTAAGTTACCTGTAACACATTGCACTTAAGTTACCTGGCACTTGCTCACTAAAGCAATTATACAAGTCAGCACTAAAAATTAAAAGCACTACACCCTCACTCCCCAGAGGCCCTGGTTTTCAATTATTAAGGAATTCCCAATATTATTCTAGCATGTCCAAAGGTCAGTTGTCAATCTCCTCTCCGGTCCAGCTGGTGAATCTGGGAATCTTGAGGCAATGTTACAACTGCCTCATGTACACAGACAACCCTCTCCTCCTCCCAACAAATTCAAACACATGTGAGAGATGCAACCATATAGCCAAACTGGAGGCTAAGCTCTCTCAACTCAGTACTGGCATAACCAGTCAGGAGGAGAAGGAAACCACACTCACTACAATTCCAGTCTCACATAGACCTACCACAACAGCAAACCAAACACATAATCACACAAAAACATACTCGAAGGCTCTAAATAAAGATCTGCCGAAGCAGCAGAGACTCTAAAGCAGACACCCAAGCAGCCGCTACCCCAAAACAAAACACGTGCAACACATATCTCACAAAGCCAGTGTGCCAAACAGTCACAGCCCTTAAGACTAAACAACACACCTGATACACTTGTAATAGGTGACTCTATCGTCAGGCACACTGATGTCCCGCTCACCAGGCTGAACAAGGAGAGGGTCACGGTGAGCAGCCTGTCTGGCGCTAGGATCTGCCACACAACACAAGCACTCAGGTCACTCCAAGGCAAGTACAAATATGACTCAGTCATTGTCCATGCTGGTGTGAATGACCTGAGACGTACCTCCCTGGACTACATGAAAAGAGACATAAAGGAGCTCTCTGAGCATGTAGCCCAGGCCGGTATGACCCTGACCTTGAGTAGCATCTTACCCTCACCAAGAATGATGCCACAATATGAAGACAAGATGATCAATTTCAACAATTGGCTTAAGTACTGGTGTCATTCAAAGGGGATCCAATGCCTGTCAGCCTGGGATGATATGCTCGACAAGCCACGATGCTTCGCTAGGGACGGCTTGCACCTGTCACCCCTGGGCTTTCGGATATTGGCAAAGGCTCTTGCTACCCCCATAGTACCTTTTTTAGGCAAGGCTCAAAAGACAAACCCACCTCCATAAGTATCACAAGGGATAAGAAACTAAGAGTAATGCTACTCAACGCCAGAAGTCTAAACCTCAAGATGCACGCACTCAAAACTCTCCTTAGCATGGAGAACATAGATATCTGTGCAGTAACAGAAACCTGGTTCAGGGCTCCCGAGAGCACGCCAGCACTACCAGGTTATACCTCATACCATGCTTTTCGGCCCCAAAACTTGGACCGAACCACAAAAGGAGGGGGAGTATCGATACCCACACCTCCAGGTTGGTGGCCACGCACAAAGCATCAGAGACTATCCATGTGCAACTAACAGTGGGTAAAACTGCCTTCCAGTTTATAGCCTGCTACAGACCACCCTCCCAAACCCAGGAACCCCACTCGGCCTTCCTGAGAACACTGGAAAATATGAAGGTCTCTCCAAACACCATTATATTGGGCGACTTCAACTACCCAAACATAGACTGGGAGCATTACTCTAGCTCCAATACCCTAGCCCAAAGATTCCTAGAATTTATAAACTCAAATGCTATTGAACAACTTGTTACCACTCCCACAAGAGGGGGAAAACATACTGGACCTGATCATCACCAACATGGGGACTCTATGCTCCAGACCAGAAGTGTATCCCTCACTGGTAAGATCAGACCATAAACTAATCTCACTGGATATTCACATCCTGACCCCACCCCCTGCCCAGAAAACCACAGTGAAAAACTTCTCTAAAGCAAATTTCACACTCCTCAAAACTGAGGTGGAATCCTTCAAAGCCCCGGGCCTTTGGAAAATCGGCCCAGACCGCAGAATCCTTTATAACGCATTCTATGAACACCTTCAGGAATGCATGGATCATCGATCCCAAATAAAACCAAGACCCAATCCTCCAAAGGCAGACGTCCTGTCTGGTGGACCCCAGCCATAAACAAACTATACAATAGAAGGAGGAAACTACTAAATGATAGAGCAAAATCTCAAAAAGGGAAGGCATCACTGATCAGTATTAGCAAAAAACTACGGGCACACATAAAATTGTCTAAGGCCAGCTTCGAGAGAAAAATTGCACTGGACACTAAGGATAATCACAAGGCTTTCTTTAGTTATGTTAGGAACCTGGGTGGTAATTCCCAGATATGCTCAGAATTAGTCCAAAATGACAAAAAATACACCGAACCCACAGACATTGCCAACATCCTAGCTGACCGGTTCAGCAAACTCCCCTCCCACCAAAGGGCAAATATCTATCCCAGCAGAGTGCTGCCCCCCTGACATCTCAGATGCTCAGGTAAGAGCCACCCTCTCCAAAGCAAAAAACACAGCATCAATGGGACCAGATGGTGTCCCAGGCTGCGTCCTACATGAACTCCAAGAAGAGCTAAACCCAAACATAAAACTACTGTTCAATCTCAGCCTTACTACAGGATATGTGCCCAAAGAGTGGCGTACAGCAACAGTGGTCCCTCTCCATAAAGGTGGTGCCTCAACGGATCCTGGAAACTATCGCCCCATAAGCCTGACTAGCTTGGTCTGCAAAGCTATGGAAAGGATCATCATGGACCTCATAAATAAAGATATTGGGGACCTACAAACACTGGATCCTACCCAGTTAGGCTTTAAGGGCAGATCCTGCCTCTTAAACCTGGTTGATTTCTTTGAAACAGTCACCAAGGCCATTGAAGAGGGAAAGGTGGTCCACACAGCCTACCTGGACCTCGCAAAAGCCTTTGATACAATACCCCACTCGGGCATTATAGATAAGCTCACCAGCTTAAATATAAACCCCTGTGTCACTAGATGGATTGCAAACTGGCTCAAGGACAGAACCCACATGGTTAGAATTGCTGGAGCCATGTCAGACTCCAAACCAGTTACAAGTGGTGTCCCACAAGGCTCAGTCCTGGGACCTCTCTTGTTCGGTATATATTTCCCGGCCGTACAGGCCAACACGGAAGGACTGTGGCTGACCAAGTTCGCAGATGACTGCAAACTGGGTGCCATAATAGACTCTCCAGCCGACACAAGCATCCTCCAAAAGGGCCTCATAGAAACAGACAACTGGTGCCAAAGCCATGGCCTCAAGCTAAATGCCAAAAAGTGTATAGTCATCCCTTTGGCAAAAACAAAGTCCCACAAATTACCACATAGGTGGTAATCCATTAAGTACAGAAGAAGTAATTAGGGACCTGGGGACCCAAGTTGATAGCAATCTCTCATTTGACAACCACGTGACCAAAGTGGTTAGAAAAACATTTTATATAGCCCACCTAATCATGAAGGGATTCACATCTAGATCAGGGGAGGTCATCGTGCCTCTTTACTCATCCCTCATCAGGCCCATAATTGAGTACAATGCCCCTTTTGGGATGTACCTTACCAGACCCCAAAAGTACCTCACCAAGAGGATCAAAGGGCTCAAACAGATGCCATATGCTGCCCGGTTAAAGAAACTCCAGCTCTACTCAGTGGCATACCGCCTGTTCAGAGGCAATCTGTGCCTGACGTATAAAGCCATGTCCAACCCGGAATTAATGGACATGCTGCACCTCAGAAAATCCAAATCCCATCGAGCTACGCGCTCGAGAGACTTGAACCTCAGCACTGAAATAAATAGGACATGCTGGAGGGACAGATTCATAACCCAGAGGCTCCCTTCACTCTGGAATAAAATCCCAGTCCAGGTTAGGCAGAGTCCCTCATTGACTCTCTTCAAGAGGAATCTTGATGAGTGGATGGGAGATCATAGGTTTACCCCGGGTATCACTTCTGTGTCACTGTTAGACAGAGGCACAGTATACTAACCTCGAAAAAGGGCATAGCAAAATAAATTTATTATGGGTGGTGAAAGCCAAACGCATTCTGGCTAGGCTTATAAATGCCCTAGGGCAGGTAGCCTAGTATGAACCTATGCACCTATGAACCTAAGATACATGCCTCTGCTATCTCTGCTCATTATAATACAGACCCTCCTATCTTTTCCCACCAGCTCATGAGACAATTTCTCAGAGGAGCTAAGAATTTAAAGCCCCCTAGAGCTCCACCCATTCCTGCCTGGGATCTCAACTATGTCTTGGAAAAACTCACCTTGCCTCCTTTTGAGCCTGCTGCCACATCTGACATCAAGTTTTTATCATGGAAGACAGCCATCCTGTTAGTTCTGACCTCTGCCAGGAGAGTTTTGTAGTTACAAGCTCTCATGGCTGTGGAACCTTACATTATTTTTCACCAAGACAGGGTGTCTTTAAGGACTAATCCTACTTTCATGCCTAAGGTGGTTTCCAAAGTGGCTTTAAATCAAACTATTCACCTGCCAACTTTTTCTCCAGTCCTCAAAATAAGGGGGAAAGGATCTTGCATTCCTTAGATGTGCACAGACAACTACATTTTTACCTGGACAGAACAAAGGACATCAGGAAATCAGAGCAATTGTGTGTTTCTTATGCTTCCAGTTCCCAAGGCAAAGCCATTTCAAAACATTTCTAAATGGATTGCTCATGGAATCAGATTTTGTTATTCACACCAGGAAAGCAGATCCCAGGGAGTATAAGGACTCACTCGACCAGGGCTGCTGCCACTTCAGCTGCCTTCCTCAGGGGAGTTCCTACCAAAGACATTTTGGAAGCTGCAACTTGGAGTTCAGTGCATACTTTTTCTAAGCACTACAATCTACCTCTCTACTCTAAGTCTAGGGCAGGCTTTGCTTCTGCTGTTTTGCAGGGCCTTTTAGCCGCCTCCTCTGCTTTATGACCACCTCCCTTTTATTCTGCTTTGGGATTCAGTCCTACAGTGATGACTGCAACAGTGAAACACTATGAACATAGTACAGTTGTGTACACTTACCATAAATGTAGATGTTCGAGTATCTTCACTGTTGCAGTCTGGGTTACCCTCCTTCCTGTCCCCTCTTATTTTTTTCTTTTGTGTGGTTCCCTTCTTCACCCTTCTTCTGAGGTGTATTTGCAAAAGGGTATGGGGTTATTCTCATTTTGGATCACCTGACATCTGGGGCAAGAAAAACTGGAGAATATGGCGTCGGCTGCCAGTTTTTGTACTCCTGGCGTACTGACGTCAGGGAGCATGACTGAGCAGCCGACGCCGGACCCAGACTTTGGGAGTCTGGCCGACCGAGGACTGCCTGCCGGCAGGGGAGAACCCTACAGTGATGACTGCAACAGTGAAGACACTCTAACATCTACATTTATGGTAAGTGTACACAACTGTACTTTCCTTCCCTGATGGGAGAGTAAGGACATGCATGATTTATTGAATTGTGCCACTCTTGTCACTAAACATTCTCTACATTGTGGTTTTGTCAAATCTAAATTACTGGATGTGCCTTTGCACGACGACAGTCTTTTTGGTAGCAAAGCAGAAGAGGTGTTGAAAAAGTTGGAGGATAAGGCCAAATCTATGCAAACTGTTAAGGACTTTCTGCAATTTCAGCCTCCTCGTTTTAGTAGACCTTACCCTTCTAAGAATTGGACTTTTCCTGATCCTAGTAAATGGAGTCACACTAGGCCTAGGGATTACTAGTCTCCTAGGGGATCAACTTCCACCCCTCAAAAGGCTAAGCACTGGCAGGCTTCCTCTTCAAAATCAGGGAGTTCTAGGCAAGCATTCCCAATGACTCCGACCTTCCCCTGCCTGCCTCTGTGGACCCAGGGTTTCCTTTGGGGGGAAGATTAGCCATTTTTGCAAATGTCTGGTTCACCATCACCGACAAATGGGTGCTTAAAATAGCATCCCAGCACTACAAGTTCTCCTTTCACACCTTCCCTGTCCACCGATACCCAGATATCCTCCCAAATCAAAGGGCAGAAGCAGAAAAACAAGTTTCTTTATTAAACCTTGGAGCAATAGAGCCAGTTCCTGCACTACAGATAGGCCAGGGTTTCTACTCGAGACTTTTACTGGTCCCCAGAAAAGGGGCACCTGGTGCCCTATTCTGGATTTGTCCATTCTAAACACTTTTCTGGTGATTCCCAAATTCAAAATGCTCAATCGTCAGCAGTTGCTTCCAATGCTGGCCAAGGATTCCAGGCTGGTGACTTTGGATCTCAAAGAAGCTTATCTGCACATCCCAATAAGGAAAAGCTGCAGGCAGTTACTTCACTTCAGGGCGGGGAACAGGCACTTCCAGTTCTCTGCACTGCCCTTTGGCTTATCTATTGCTCCCAGAGTTTTTACCAAATGCCTGACTCCAGTCATTGCTTTTTGCAGGCAAAGAAACATTCAAATTTACTGTTACTTGGATGATTGTCTTATTCAGGCAAACTATCCAGGGCAACGTCTAAAGGATTTGGACTTTGTAAAGAACCTTCTCACCTCTTTGGGCTACACCATCAATGAAAAGAAGTTAAAATTGGTACCCAGCAGGGAGATTGTTTTCCTGGGAGTGAGCCTGAACACAGCCGCGCAGATGGTATTCCTCCCTCAGAGAAACGAATGGATCTTTCGAATTACTTCAAAAATTTGGCAGGCATGACCCAGCTCTCTGCAAGGCAATTCCTGCAAGCCCTGGGATTCATGGCTACATATATTCTGATGATTCTATATGCCAGACTGCATATGAGGAAAATACAATGGTACCTCAAAAACCTTTGGTGTCAACACACTCAGGATTTAGACTTGATACTGCCTCTGATTCCCTGCCTGCAGACTGGAGTTCCTTCGGTGGATGACGGCCTGTGCACAGAACAAAGGCCTGCCTTTCTGTCCACCTCCTGCCAGCCAGACTCTCTCACCACATGCCTCAGACTATGCTTGGGGAGCACATCTAGAGGGCAGATGCATTCAAGGGACTTGGAACTCTTAACAGGTTCATTTGCACATAAATCTGAAGGAATTGATGGCAGTCCAGCAGGCCTTAATTGTTTTCAAACATCTTCTCTCTCCTGGTCAGGATAGACAACACCACAGTCATGTGGTACATCAACAAGCAGGGAGGGACGCAATCTTACTCCCTGTGCAGACAAAGCATGACACTATGGTCCATAGCTTCCATGGGCATTCATCTGACAGCTCAGTTTCTTTCAGGAAGGCTCAACACCTTGGCAGACTGGTTGAGCAGGCAGGTCCTGGATCCTCACGAGTGGCAACTAAGCAAGACTATATTCTATCACATCATTCAGCGTTGGGGCACTCCCCAGGTGGATCTCTTCTCATCTCCAACCCAACCACCTTCTTCCAACCTTTTGCACCAGGGATCATCGCAACAAAGCTTGGAAGATGGATGCTCTGTCCTTCCCCTGGACACAGCTCTGGATCTAGGCATTCCTTCCTCTGCCTCTTCTTCCCAGAGTACTGTTAAAGATAAAGGATGAAAAACCAAGGGCCATCATCATAGCTCCAGACTGGCCCAGACAACATTGGTATCCACTACTTCACAGTCTCAGCCTTTGGCATCTTCCCTTGATACCAGATCTCTTGGTTCAGGAGGGGGGACATTTTTTGCATCCTCATCTTCAGACTCTGCATTTGGCAGCTTGGCTCATAATTTAAACCTTTCCCAATAAGTGAATGAGGTCCTTTGTGAGGCCAGGAGGCCTAGCACTTGGAAATCTTGCGCAGATAAGTGGAAAAGATTCTCCATGTGGATGCAGACTAGAGGGGAAGACCCTTCTCAACCTACTCTTCCTCTTATTCTTGACCATCTGGCAGGCTTGCTTAATGGTGGACTTTCCTTTTCTTCTGTCAAAATCCATGCTTCAGCTATTTCTGCTCATTGTTCCTTTGAGCATCCAATTTTGTCTCATCCCTTGATGAAACAGTTCCTCAGGGGAGCTAGCAATTTAAAGCCTCCTAGAAGGTCACCTACACCATCTTGGGATCTTAATTTTGTACCTGAGAAACTTACTCTGCCTCCTTTTGAACCAACTGGCTCAGCAGACCTGAAGTTTCTCTCCTGGAAAACTGCCTTTCTTTTGGCTATTACTTCAGTTAGAAGAGTTTCTGAGCTGCAGGCCTTAATGGCAGTAGAGCCTTTTATAAACTTCCATGTGGATTGGGTTTCTCTTCGAGCTAATCCCTCCTTTATGCCTAAGATGGTTTCTAGCCTGACTCTTAACCAGTCTATCCACCCGCCTACCTTCTTTCTTAGTCCTCAGAATAAAGGGGAAAGGTTACTGCATTCCCTGGATGTGCATAGACAGCTTTGATTTTACCTGGACAGGACTAAATCTTTTCGAAAGTCAGATCAGTCGTTGGTCAGTTTTGCTCCTGGAGCTCAGGGCAAAGCTGTTTCTAAACAGGCCATTTCTAAGCGGCTTGCTCATTGTATTCACTTTTGTTACAGCATGGCAAGGTTCCTCCTCAAAGTATTAGGACCCATTCTACTAGAGCAGCCTCTACCTCAGCTTTTTTACGAGGTGTACCTACTAGGGACATACTGGAAGCAGCTACATCCACTTCTGTCCACACTTCCACTAAACATTACAATTTACCCTTGTTTTCTAAGTCCAGGGCTGATTTTGCCACTGCAGTGTTGCAGGGCATCCATGCCAACCCTTAAACAGTGGGTGTTCCTCCTCCCTTTTGTTTTTTTTTTCCTGGGCTTTGGGAATCAACCCATTTTGTAAGGACTGCAACAGTGAAACATGATGAACATAGTACAGTTGTGTACACTTACCATAAATGTAGATGTTCGAGTGTATTCATTGTTGCAGTCCTGGTTTCCCCCCCTTCCATCCAGCACAGACTGGATTTTCTTTTCCTGGTCTAACCTCTTTTTGCAGGCTCCTGACAGTTAAGGCAAGAAAAACTGAGGAAATGGCGTCGGCTGCCTTCTTTTGTAACAGACGCCCTGACTAAACTGAAGGCAGCTGTGGACTTCGGTATTCTGGCCGACTGTGGGCTGCCGGGAGCCGGATAACCCATTTTGTAAAGACTGCAACAGTGAATGCACTCGGAACATCTACATTTATGGTAAGTGTACACAACTGTACTTTTTCACCCCAGTCTGATGTCCTTCAAGTTGACTGCTTGATTTCTCCACTTCCATTGATTTTTCGAAGGTCCAGATGTACTTCCCCCATCAGACATTTTAGCCTTCCAAAAATCAGCTACCAAGAAAGACTGTCTTTCTCATTGCCATCACCTATGGAAAGAGAATTTCAGAGATTCAGGCCTCGTCTTCTAAGCTTCCTTGTATTATATTCTACAAAGATAGGGTTTTCCTTCGTACTAACCCCTCCTTTGTGCCCAAGGTAACTACAGAATCCAATCTCAGCCAGACCATTCATCTACCAGTTTACTTCCCAAATTTCTCTAATGAGGGAGAATGCTTGTTGCATCTGCTTGATGATCAAAGGCAGATGTCCTTCAAGGATGCATCTGCAGTCCTAACATATGGGTTGTCCTGCCTCAGGCAGCCCTTCGGTCGGCCGGATTCCAAAGTCTGGGTCTGGCCTCGGCTGATGTCGCACTTCACCCAACGTCATAGCTGCTATTTATTGGGTATAAAGGCATCAGCCGACGCCATTTTCCTCAGTCTTTCTTGCCGCGCGGTGCCCGAAGCAGAAGCTGTTCGCAAGTGCCGGTCGGTCAGATCCAGAGATTTCTACTACCGAAGACTTCTAAAAAAGCTAAGTACCCCGTTGGGGACTCTTTCTTGCCTCAGCCGATGTCAGACAAAGTAAATAATTGTTTAACTTGTGGGAAACAAATACCTCATAAGTATTTCCACTCTTACTGCCTTCCTTGCTTAGGCCCAGACCACGACGTATCGGCTTGTCTAGCCTGTGCTTCCTTCAACCGACGGACACTTAGACGTCGGTCAGAGTTTGCATAGGAGTTTTTTGGTCCCGCTTTTGCATACAAAATGCCGTCGGAGACTCCGACTACTCAATTAGCTAAAAAGCGCAAGGAAAAGGACCGACATTCGCGGCCCGCGGTTTCGGCTGAAACCACGGTTAGGCCAACCACGAGTGTCTCTGTTTCGGCTGAAACCGAGCCCCCCGGTTCTTCCTTCGGCCGAAAGCATGCCTCCGATAGCCGAGGCCTCACAGAGCATGGCTGAATCTGTAATGAATTTACTGCTACAGAAGCAGGCACCCAAGATTTGTCAGACACTATTCCTTTAGACATATCTACCCCTGCACGTGGGGCTGCTAGACCCCCTGCTTCTATGTCTATCAAGGCTTTTGCCAGGGCTAAAGCAGCTAAATCTTCTAAGGCCTTACCTGCTAAAACTCCTTCACATAAGCCTACCTCTAGTTCCCAAATACTCAGCCTGGCTGAGGATCTCATTTCTTTGATCAGGGGATCCCAACCTCACCCAGACAGGGCCTCTCAGCCTCCTCCAGACAAGAGGCCTAGGACT
Organism: Protopterus annectens; assembly: GCF_019279795.1. NCBI lineage: Eukaryota > Metazoa > Chordata > Ceratodontiformes > Protopteridae > Protopterus > Protopterus annectens. The sequence continues at coordinate 803,346,190 of NC_056739.1, read as the reverse complement.
GAACCCCCGGAACCTGTCTCTACAGATTATTCCTCGGATGACTCAGACATTTCAGACCCTCACGAAGGCCCATATTCTCCTTATGAGGATTCTGATGCAGAAGACTCCATTCCTTCTGCTTCTCCTCCTGAAGAATTTTCCTTTGGGGAAACCTTGCATGCTATGAGGGAACACTTCCAATGGCAGGGCCAGGATTTTTCAGATTCAAGGAAAAGGCTAAGGACCTTTTTACACTTACCACAGCATAGGCCTTTAGCCATTCCGCCAGTACTAACAGTTGTTGATGATGCATATAATGATGCCTGTACTGCCCCTGATTCTCTTCCTGTGGCCCCTGCCAAGCCAGACAGATATTACAGGGTCCCGGACACACATTACCATTTGTATAACGCTCCTGTTGCAGACCCTGAAACCATTTCACAGGGCCCTAAAGGTGTGGCAGCTGCCTCTGCCAAAAACCCTCTTCCCTCTGAAAGGGAATCTAGAGCATTAGAGAGATGGGGTAAAAAGGTTTATACTTCTGCTACTCTTTCAGCCAGGGCCTTGAACTGTCAATTTCACATGATTCAGTACCAGGAATTTTTGCTAGACCAGCTAAATAAAAAACTGTCTTCTCCCGAACCTTTAGACCGCAAGTCCCTTCAGGATTTGGTGCATAACTCTCAGCAGGTCAGTAACCATTTCTTAAAATGTGGCTATGATGCACTGGAGGCTTCCTTTAGGTCAGCTATGACTGGAACAGTGATTCGAAGGCATGCCTGGTTAAAAGAACAATCCTTACCAGACCATGTTAAGTCAAAACTCCTAGATGCTCCCATGGAGAAACAAAGTTTGTTTGGCTCCCCTGCACAGGAGGTTCTAAAGAAGGTGGAAGAAAAAGCAAAATCTGTCCAAACAGTCAAGGATTTCTTACAGGTCCAACCTCCGAGGTTTAGCAGAAATTGGCCTTCGAAGAATTGGTCCTTTCCAGACAACTCCAGAGCGCAGAGAGGCAGAAATAGACGCCCCAGAGGCAGAGGTCAATGTAGGGGTGCCTACAGGGGACGTCAGTGGCAACCTACCAACCAGAGAAGTACTGCCACAGACTCAACTACAACCACTTCCACAGGGCAGACACAATGACTTGGCTCTAGTTCCGCCTACCAGGGAACAACTGGAGGCACCCTTGGGCGGAAAGCTAGCCTTATTTTCTGACAACTGGCATTACATTACAGGAGACAAATGGACTTTACAAACAATAGACAAGGGCTACAGGTTTCACTTCCACACTCTACCAAAAAAGAGAGGAATGCCAAACCTACCACCAAGCCAAAAACAGGCGGCTCTAAGACAAATCAACAACTTACTAAGGATGAGAGCTATAGAAGAGGTACCACCTATGGAACAAGGCCAAGGATTTTACTCCAGGCTTTTCCTTGTACCAAGAAAAGAAAATCAATGGAGACCTATTCTAGACTTGTCCGCACTGAACACATACCACATTGTTCCAAAATTCAAAATGCTGACCCTCCAGCAGCTTCTTCCCATGCTGGGCAAGGAGTCTTGGCTGGTGACTCTAGATCTCAAGGAGGCATACCTGCACGTCCCTATATGACCAGATTGCAGAAGACACCTCAGATTTCTTGCAGGATCAGAGCATTATCAATTCTCAGCATTGCCTTTTGGCTTATCTACTGCGCCCAGAGTATTCACGAAATGCCTGGCATCAGTAATTGCTCATTGCAGGCTTCAGGGAATTCAAATTTACCCATACCTGGACGACTGCCTAATACAAGCGAACAGCAAGGCAAAATTAGCAAAAGATTTGGAAAATGTTATACAACTGTTGCAAGCCTTGGGATACACAGTCAACATGCAAAAGTCAAGACTAGTACCATCCCAAAGGATAACATTCTTGGGTGCAGAACTGGATACATCAACGCAGATGGCTTTTCTCACAGAAGAAAAACAAAAGCAACTACCAGCCTACTTCATGACATTAACAACACAAACTCGGCTTACTGCAAGGAAAGTCCTGCAAGCCCAGGGCTACATGGCATCCTGCATAATATTGGTTCCACATGCCAGGCTGCATATGAGAAAGCTACAATGGTACCTAAGGAATGTATGGTCTCAACACAAGCACAGTCTAGAAGCCCGGATTCCAATAATTCCATGCCTGAAGCAAGAATTCCTGTGGTGGGCTCAGGCCTGTCAGTTGAACAGAGGCTTGCCTTTCCACAAACCTCATCCAAGCCAGACCTTTACCACGGACGCCTCAGACCTAGGATGGGGGGCACACATGGTAGACAAGTGTATTCAAGGCCTATGGACCCAAGACCAGCTGAATTTACACATAAATCTAAAGGAGATGCTGGCAGTGAAACATGCAATCCAGGCATTCAGACCACTCCTTCAACAGGGTCATCTGCTGATAAGGACCGACAATACCACAGTCATGTGGTACATCAACAAACAGGGAGGTACACATTCATATACTCTATGCCGGATGGCAATGGACGTGTGGAATGTGGCCCTGAAGCTCAACATTCAACTTCAGGCCAGATTTGTACCAGGAAAAGAAAATTGTCTAGCAGACACCTTAAGCAGAACTACCACGGATGCTCACGAATGGATGCTGCATCCAGATATCTTCAAAGCCATAACAAAGAAATGGGGACTACCAGAGATAGACCTGTTCGCCTCCCCACACAACCACCAATTGAAGAAATTCTGCACAAGAGCATACCACCCACTTGCTTGGAGGGTGGACTCCCTTTCCTTCAACTGGAAAAACCTGACAGCATATGCATTTCCACCTCTTCCCTTGATATACAAAGTTCTACTGAAGATCAGAGAGGATCAGCCAAGGGTAATCCTGATAGCTCCAGACTGGCCGAGGCAACATTGGTACCCGCTACTGAGAAGCATGTCTCGGGCACACGCATGTCCTCTACCTCTATGTCCCTTACTTCTAACACAGGACAACTACAAGATCCTACATCCAAACTTGAAAACACTGCAGCTAGCTGCTTGGAATATTGCATAAAACAAAATAACCCAGATTTATCCCAGAGGGTTAAGGACATTATCCTGGAGGCACGCAGTCCATCCACAAGGAAGACTTATTCAGCCAAGTGGAAAAGATACCTCATTTGGAGTGCAGCAAAGGGAGAAAATGTCTCATTGGCAAACATGGCACACATCCTGGAATATTTAGCAGAACTGTTCCACAGTGGCCTGTCTTACTCCTCCATTAAGATTCATGCATCAGCAATTTCAGCAGAATACAACATGGATCCTCCTGTCTTCTCTCATCCTCTATTCAGGCAGTTCTTGAGAGGAATCAAAAATGTAAAACCTCCAAGGAAACCACCTTTACCTACATGGGATCTCAACTTTGTGCTGGAAAAGTTAACACTTCCCCCTTTTGAACCAGCAGCAACAGCAGAATTACAGTTCTTGTCTTGGAAAACTGCTTTCCTGCTAGCAATCACTTCAGCAAGAAGGGTATCTGAGTTACAGGCATTAATGGCAGTACAACCCTTCCTTATCTTCCATCAGGACAGAGTCTCTCTGAGAACTAACCCTACCTTTATGCCAAAAGTGGTCTCCAGAGTATCATTGAACCAAGCGATTCATTTACCTACATTCTTCCCCAACCCACAGAACAGGGGGGAAAGACTGCTACATACCTTGGATGTGCACAGACAATTACGCTACTATCTGGACAGAACTAAGACCAGCAGAAAAACTGACCAGCTTCTGGTAGCATATGCAACAGGAATTCAAGGAAAAGCAATTTCAAAACAGACAATCTCAAAATGGATAAGAAATTGCATTCGATTTTGCTACTCTTTTCATGGAAAGACAACTCCTGAAAATATCAGACCTCATTCCACAAGAGCTACAGCCACCACTACAGCTTTCCTACGAGGAGTGGCTACCAAAGACATTTTAGAAGCTGCTACTTAGAGCTCCGTGCATACATTTGCCAAGCATTATAATCTTCCCTTATATTCTAGATCCCGAGCAGGTTTTGCAACTGCTGTTTTGCAAGGGATCTTAACTACACCATCTTTATCTTAGTGCCTCCTCCCCCAGTTTGGCTATGGTATTCTACCCATATGTTAGGACTGCAGATGCATCCTTGAAGGACATAGTACAGTTTTGCACCTACCATAAATGTAGATGTCCGATAGGTATGCATCTGCAGTCAGGATTACCCACCCTCCTTCCCCTCTGTGGTATTCCTAGGGTATTTACCCCTCTTTTAGCTAGCTGGGGGAATCTATTATGGTGTATTTGTTTGTATATATGTATATATATATATATATATATTTTTATATTGTTTGCTCTCTACTGTTTGGAATTATTTGCATTTATCCAAATTTAGCCTTCCTAGAGGGCACCTGGCATCTGGGGCAAGAAACACTGAGGAAAATGGCGTCAGCTGATGCCTTTATACCCAATAAACAGCAGCTATGACGTCGGGTAAAGTGCGACATCAGCCGAGGCCAGACCCAGACTTTGGAATCCGGCCGACCGAAGGGCTGCCTGAGGCAGGACAACCCATATGTTAGGACTGCAGATGCATACCTATCGGACATCTACATTTATGGTAGGTACAAAACTGTACTTTATGGTAAGTACATAACTAATAAATTCCTTGATGTGAAGTTGTTCAGTTTCACCGTTCATTCTTTACTGATGGGTTTGGAGCCGATCCCTCGGCTCTGACATGGCTAATTGCAAAGCTCAAGGTCTTCAAATCGCTCAAGGCCAAGTCCCTATCCCATGATGCACCTGGAGTTACCTCAGATCTAGTTTGCCACAGCAACAGATTGGAAGCTCTGATTTAGCTCGGGCCAGTGTAACTGTTTTTTTTTTCATTACTTACTAACAGTGTTGTTAGCTAGAATAGTTCCTTCTGAATTTTTATAGATAAGGCTTAGTAGTGTATTACTGTTGAAGTTGTAGTTTGCAGTAAAACTTGGATATTTAGATAAGGTTGTTGTTTCTTAGCAGCTTACTGCATTATTTTTTTTTTTTTTTGCATAGTCTGCTTGGAATTTCTTATTGCGGTGTTTTCACATTTATACGTGTAGTACTGTGTGTGTGAGATTTAGCCTGCTTTTATTTAAGGCTTGTGTGAATAATTACAGTTGTGTTTTTTTGTGGTGACAGTAATTTTCCTGAGATTACTATGGCTGACCAAGATAAGCACCCTAAGTCTGGCTTCAAAAAGTGCCCAAAGTATGGCCAAAAGAGGTCTGTTACAGACAGCGACGTTAATTGTTTACTGTCTAGGGGCTCTACATTTGCAAGACAGTTGTTCTATTTGTCATTCCTTCTCCAAGGGTACTGCAGGAAAGGAAGAGGAAACTCATCGATAGAGGGTTGTTGAAGCCTTCGTTTCAGGAAGCTTTGACTGACCAAGATGGAGCCAGCAAGTCCTCAACGTCTTCCAAGACATCAGACTCGAAGAAATTGAAAATGTCTTTGACTTCGGCTCCACTGCCATCGGAGCCGACAGTCTTTACCTTTCGGAGCCGGTCCCCAGTCTTGGAACCGGTGTCCAAAGCGCCGAAGAGTCCACTTTTCCAGTCCGCACCACTTTCGGTATGCTCCTCTCGATACTCTGTTATTGGCACTGGCCTAAGCTAAAATGTTATTGGCTTTGACCCAAATGGTTTCAAAGCCGAAGACCTTTGTGCCAACTCTAATTATTCCTCCTCCGAGCCTTGCTGGTCCTTCAGAGCCAGAGGAGGGAGACCTGATGTTAGTGGAACCCTCGGAGCAGATGCCTGCTCCAGTGTCTTCGGCTCTGTGCACTCTGACGTCCTCGGTGCCCATAGAGGACTCTAGGAGCTGACACACTCTGGTTGGGTCCAGAGAGGACAGTCAAACTGACTTGCCGGTTCTGACTTTGCCTCTCGGGGCCTCAGCTTGGATGAGCTCAACTCCTACCTCGGGCTCAGAGCCCACTGTCCTGGTGCTGGGGGTGTCAACGGTTTCTTCGGATCCGTCGGCTCCCTTGCATTAGAGCAGAGGTGCTTTCGATGCCATGAGGAGAGTCATGAATCCTAGGACATCCACGACCTCAGGTCTGCCTTTCTCCTCCCCTAGTGCCTGTGTCTGCTTCTGCCTCGCACATCCTGACCAAGCGTAGACACCCAGAGCCTCAGGAAGCCCCATTGGGTGGCCCCTGCTCTTTCAAGACCTCACCAGAAGCTCCCACTGATGAGGTTCCCAGGAAGAGATTGTGTAAGAGGAAACATCTAGACTCCCCACAGGAGTCCCTAACATCAGATACTGACTTAGATGAGTCAGAAGAGTCCCCACCGTCCCCCTCTGAGGATATCTCATTCTCTGAGATACTTGAGATCCTTAGGCAGAGGGGTGACTGGCAGTCCAAAAGCCCTACTGAGGATGACTCAGTTCTCCTGAAGGCTTTCGGGTCTCAGCCCTTCACCTCTTAGGTGTCTCCACCCTTCGATGAGTTGATGCAGCTGGTCTCACGAAGGGCGTGGGAGTCTCCGGATACTGTGGACCTGTCCCTAGCAGGCCTAATAAATTCATTTCTGCCCCCTTGACAAAACATTTTTAACAAAAGGTGTTCCGGTTGATGCCATGGTGGTGGCAGCAATCACCAAAAAGGAAATGTATGAGACTTCCTCGTCTATCCATCCTCCTAACATAGACTCCAGAATTATGGATAGATATGAGAAGTGCATGTTTAGTTCAGCGATCTTTGCTCTCTGTTCACTAAACTATTTAACCTATTTTACTAGGTAACAAAGAGATATTCTTAGGGAGCTAGGAGATGCTCTTCAGGGTACAGTAGCTTCCAACAAAGTTGCTGCCCAGCTTGTTACCCTCAATTCTGTTATCAGCTCATCCATGCGCCTCGTCTCTTATGCAGCTGATGGAATGAGTAGGGCAGCAGTTACAGGACTTGCTCTTAGGAGCAACTCCTGTACCCGCTGCCCTACTCATTCCATCAGCTGCATAAGAGACAAGGCAGCGGGTACAGGAGTTACTCTTAGGAGACATTCCTGGATGCGCTTGTGTTCCTTCATGGAGCCCTTCAAGTCATCCTTCATGAAAACTCCCTTTGATGGCCCGTCCCTTTTCGGGCCTAAAGTGAAGGAAACCATAACCAGGTGTGAACAGGACAGAAAGAAAGTCTGCCGTCTGGGTCTGATGTTTTGTGTTTCACTGTTGCAGTCTTTACATTTGGGTAATATGCTGGCAGGTTGCCCACAGTCAGCCTGATTTAACAAAGTCTTGGGTCCTGTGTTGGTTGCTGTCCCTTCTATATATAAAACATGCAGCCGACGCATTACATCAGTGTTTCTTGACATGCGGTGCCCGAAGCAGAAGCACTTTGCAAGTGCCGGTCGGCCGACAACTGAAATTTTTGTTTTCGAGTTTCAGAACCAAAGTCTTCAACTTAAAGCTAATTACTCCATTGGGGAAACTTTTCTTGCTCCTTACCGATGTCAGTAAAAGTTAATAATTGCATTACTTGTGGAAAGCAAATACCTCATAAAGATTTTCATTCGTATTGTATTCCTTGCCTAGGCCCTGACCACGACGTACCTTGCTGTCGGTTTTGTGCTTTATTTAATCAGTGCACTATCCGTCTGTATATTTTTGCTTCTAAATATTTCGGTTCTTGGTTTAATTATCCAGAAATGTCATCTGTTAGCCATCCGACTACCTGGATTCCAAAAAAACGCAAAGAAAAAGATGGAGACAGGCTGCCGAGGTCTAAAACTGCCGACAACGCTTCTCCTAAGCCAGTTGCCAGTTCGCCTGTACTCAGTGAGGCGCTTTCTCAACCGCTGATACCCGCTACTTCTGATTCGCAGGCCTCTACTGAGACCCATTCGGAGTCCGGTAGGCAACAAGATATTTCAACTATGGAACCCGCGGATGTCTCTACCTTGGATGGGTCCGGAGCCACTGTGCAGGCACCGGCTTCTGAGGGTGTATTCAGGCCTACAGACTTGCATATTAAAACGACACCTCCTTCATTACTAAGGCCTAAATCTTGATCCATGTCTAAAAAACCGACACCCAGGCCACATGCTCAGGCCACTATGCCTAAAAAACAAATGATAAAAATGGCTGAAGATCTAATAACTGTAATCAGGGGTAGTCAACCCCCCCCCCCCCAAGGCCTAGGGCTGAGCTTGATTATGAATCTTCTGATCAGGATTCTGTTTCTTCTGTCTCTTCTGATGACCTGGATTTGCCCATACCTACTAATGAGTATTCTGATATAGAGGATTACATTCCCTCTGCTTCTTCTCCTGAGGATTTTTCTTTTGGGGAAACTTTACATACTTTAAGGGAGCATTTTCACTGGGAAAGCCAGGAATTTTCTGATTCAAAAAGGAGGCTTGGGGATTTCCTCCTTCTCTCTCAGCATAGGCCTTTGGCTATGCCTACTGTACTAGACTTTGTTGAGGATGTTTTCTTGGAATCCAGTTTGGCCCCTGATTCCCTGCCTCCTGCTCTTAGTAATCCTGATACTACAGAGTTCCTGAGTCCCACAAGTTCCTTTTCAAAAATCCTGTTGCAGATCCAGAGACCATTCCTCAGGGGCCCAAGGGCATTAAGGCTTCTACTGCTAAAAATCCTACCCCTTCTGATAGAGACTCCAGGGCATTGGATAGATGGGGTAAAAAGATTTATACTTCTGCAACCTTGGCAATCAGAGCTTTAAACTGCCATTTTCATATGTTAAAATATCAGCAACATATTCTTGGACTGCTTAAACAGAAAATGATGTTGATTCCTGACTGTGTGGAAAATAAAGATTTACAGGATGAAGAGATTCTCCCACCTGGGTATAATATCTTAAGGGTTGATCGGATAAAAAAAAGGGGTGGTGGAATAGCTGTAATGTTTAGAAGTACATTGAATATCATTATGAATCCATTACAACCTCCCAAGGTCTCTAATATAGAACTAATTGCCCTAAAGATATGCCTAAACATCCAAAAAATTATCAGTCTTATTAGTTTACATCCCACCTGGGAAGAACTTAGAAACCTTGGAGCTAGCTCTAAGTTGGTTAGCCACGAACTACCCTCAAGAAACCATTGTACTAGGGGACTTTAATATTGACTGGTCCCATTGCTCTGCTCAGATGAATCCCCTGCCCATTAACTTACATGGTTTCTCCCAAAGTATTATATCTCCAACAAGAATTGGAAATGCTCAACAAAAAGAGAGCACCATCGACTGGATTCTTACCAATAAAGACACACATAAATATACCACTGGGACCCTCCCCAATGACCTCAGTGACCACCTTGTCACTTTCATAATAAAACATAAATTTACATGTACAAACCTTCCCATATATAGACTTGTTAGAAATAAGAAGAAATTTGTCCCAGCACAATTCCCAGCAGAACTTAAATCCTGTAACTGGTCCATGCTAAAAACTCTACCCCTAGATGAGAGTGTGACATACTTTAATGACACATTCCTAAACATACTGGACTCTCATGCACCAAACCGACTAATCAGATCCAAGGAACGGATAGCACCTTGGCTAACTAGAGAAACCAAATCAAAAATTAAACTTAGAGACCAGACCTGGGATAAATGGCGAGCTACTAAAGCATCTCTAGATCGCATCAAATTTCAGCAGCTTAGAAATTCTACGAAAACAGACATTACCCAGGATAAAAAGAACTATTTCTGTCACCTCCAGGATAAACACCAGAATAATCCAAAGAAGTTCTGGGCAGGTTTTAATAACCTCCTCCATTCTGGGAAATCAACTACCCCTACCCCTGAGAAACTTATTGGTAAAGATCCTGAAGGAAGTGGCCAATACTTTTAACTCTTTTTTTTTCACCGAGACCATCCAGTCCCTAGCCAGTCAGCTAACTACTTCTTCCTTCTCCTTAACTAATGCTACTGGCAAATCTCTACCCTCTTTTAACTTACAACCAACATCCACCTCCTACATTAGAACCCTATTGAAGAAACTTAAACCATCCACCCTATCGGCTGATCGTCTCCCAGCGGAATACCTACAAATAGCATCAGATGTTATAGCCTATCCCATCTCAATCTTGATTAACAGAACTATAACAGAGGCCACCATCCCCTCCATTTGGAAAATATCATACGTCATCCCACTTCATAAGGGAGGCTCCTCCACGGAAACATCGAACTATAGACCTATAGCAATATTGTCTCCAATAGCAAAAATTATGGAAAGGTGTGTTCGCAAGCAACTCCTACACTATCTCACCCTAAACAATCTTTTGTCCAAAACTCAGCATGGTTTTCGACCCCATCATAGTACAACCACTGCCCTCCTTTCCTTTGTTGACTCAGTCAACTGCAACCGTAATAACAAAATAATAACTTCCGCTCTCTTTCTTGACTTGTCAAAAGCCTTCGACATGGTCAATCACCAGCTATTGCTCCACACCCTTGAAACCCTACACCTCGATAACCCAGCCCTAAGATGGTTTAATGCTTACCTTTCTGGTAGGCAACAAACAGTCCAGTGGCAAAACAAGCCATCTCACCTGCTACCTAACACCATAGGAGTTCCCCAGGGCTCTATACTTGGTCCCCTTCTTTTCTCCGTATTCATAAATGATTTTCACTCAGTCATCCCCAAGGCCACCTGCATTCAATATGCAGACGACTCTACCCTGATCTGCTCTGATGTTTCTCTCCATGATCTCCAAGTAGTCACCCAACACTGCTTTGCTGCAGTTGAAAAATGGTTCACCGAACGGAAACTCATCCTAAATCCAACAAAAACTAAGTTACTACTATTTTTCCCCACCTTAGCTACTCCTCTAGGGCAACACCCTCCACATTCTAATAATAGGACCTTCTACGTTCAATCCATTAATGGCACCATCATTGAGCCTGTCACCAACACCAAACTACTAGGTGTTACTGTTGACCACAAGCTTAAATTTGATATGCACATTAGTCAAACCATAAAGACAGTAAATAAGAAACTCGGTTCTATGTACAGAATTAAGAACTTTCTAACCCCTAATGCCAAACTAACCATTGCATGTACACACCTTCTCTCCACCCTATTGTATGCCTCTCCGGTACTTTCTTTCCTCAATAAAAGAGAGGTTAATAAACTCTCTGTTGCCTATAACCATATTGCCAAATTTGTAACAGGAGCACCTTATCGTACTCACCACTGCCTTAACCTATGGAAACTTGACTGGTTAGAACTGCCTAATCTTCTCAAACTTAACCAACTCACTGAAGCATTTAAAATAATTAAGGAACCAGATAAAACCCCCTCACTGAATAAACTTCTGACTCCCTACTCCAATCTCAACTGCCTTCGATCTTCAAATAGTGTCCTGGTACTAACCACTAAATCTAATAATTCGGGTGGTGATGCTCTTTATGCCAATTCCATAGGATAGCTCTGGAATTCCCTTCCTAATAACCTAAGACTTATTACCTCACTTAGCCAATTCAAAAATAATCTTAAAGAATTCTTTAAGTCACATTGGCTATGCCCATGTGCTAATCCAGACTAATCCTAAAAGTCTCATACCACCCACATACTATTAACTAAGGGCTTCTCTCTCTTCTCTTCGTTCAAGCCTTTATCTCTGCTCGTTCATAGGATTCTAGCTCCTCTTGGCCTGCCTGCATCTCATAAGGGCTAGGGTCTTATTGTGGGATAAAGTTTCATCCTTCTCCTCTGAGCTTATAATCTTAACCTCTCTGTTGCTTAACGTATCCATACTACTGTTACTTACATATCATGTTAATGTGAATTTATCTGTATGTAAATTTATGTGTTCTTTTTTATTATGTTAATGTGAATTTATCTGTATGTAAATTTGTGTGTTGTTTTTATTGTGGAGCTTTTCTCCCCGGGCTTCTGCTGAAAATGGACATGCATCCAGTTGGACTAACCCGGTCAACAAATGTAAAATAAATAAATAAAATAAATATTCTGCTGAACAAGTTGGAAAACATACTTTGCAATGTGGTTTTGATTCTTTAGAGGCCTCTTGCAGGGCTGCTGTTACTGGGTCTGTGCTTTGAAGGCATGCTTGGCTTAAAGAACAATCTTTGCCTGATCATGTTAAAACTAAATTGTTGGATGCTCCTTTAAATCAGGACCGCCTGTTTGGCAACAAGGCTGAAAAAGTTCTTAAAAAGATGGAAGATGAAGCTAAGTCTATGCAAACTGTTAAATATTGTTTTACAAGTGCAACCTCCTAGATTTAGTAGGCACTGGCCTACTAAGAATTGGTCCTTTCCAGTCCCTTCCGGGTCTTCTCAAGCCAAACCCAGACACAGCAAAAACCCCAGATTTCAGTCCCAAGGGACTCTCAGAACCAAGCAGTGGAGGGCCTCCACTTCCAAATCTCGAAATAACAAGACACCCCCCCTATGGTAAATAGTCTCAATGACTTCCTTTTAAAATTCCCAAGCACTTATCTTTTGACCGCCCCTTTGGGGGGAAAGATTGCTCTTCATGCAAAGAACTGGGAACTCATAACCCAGGACAAATGGGTTTTAAATATAGTGTGGATACAGATTTAATTTCTACACATTGCCAACACCAAATGGGTGGCCAGACCTTTCCCCAAATCAGTGGGCAGAGGTTCAAAAACAAGTACTTTCCCTCTTAAGCATGGGGGCTATTCATCTGGTACCAGAGGAGGAAAAGGGACAAGGTTTCTACTCCAGACTTTTTCTGGTACCCAGAAAAGACAAATCATGGCGTCCAGTCCTGGACCTGTCTACTCTAAACACCTTTCTGGAGATTCTAAAATTCAAGATGCTGACTCTTCATCAATTACTTCCTATGCTAGGCAAAGACGCTTGGCTGGCAACACTAGATTTAAAAGAAGCATACCTGCACATCCCAATCAGGGAATCTTGCAGAAGTTACCTACGCTTCAAAGCAGGCTGCACGCATTATCAGTTCACTGCATTGCCCTTTGGCTCATCTACTGCGCACAGGGTATTCACAAAGTGCCTGGCTCCAGTTATTGCATTTTGCAGGCAAAGAAGTATTCAAATATACCCATACCTGGATGATTGTCTAATTCAAGCAGAAAGCCAGGGCATACTTGTAAATCATCTGGCATTTGTAGAAAGGATTCTAACTTGTCTGGGGTACACCATAAACGAAAAGAAATCACAACTGGTACCCTGTCAATAAGTTACATTCCTGGGAGCAAGCTTGAATACAACTTCCCAGATGATAAGGTTGTGCAAGAACAAACAACTGATAAAATATAATCAGATCCTGCAGATAGACTAGTGGTGGACCGTAGCTGGGATAGCTACTAAAGTTCAAAAAAATGACACGGATATATGAAACTTGAATTATGTCACTGATAAAACAGAACGAAAAAAATGAAAAAACACTTCTTTTAAATCCACAGAAACCTCACTGCTTCGCCGAATTGGCAAGATGTTGAACTAAAGTGTAACAAAAAGACTGTTACACACTGATGTTTAGCAGTTCAAAGTTAAGTAGGACTAAATCTGTTTATATCCCAGGCATATACATTCCTATAACTCTTCCAAATGATGCAAAGTAACTTGAACACAACTCACAACAGTCTGTGTGGGGAGACCATAACAAGCATAAAAAAGTACCTTAGAATGTTTGTAAAAGCTGATGAAATGTTGTAGAGCAAATGCCTGGTTGCTCAGGAAGTCCTGACTATCCGTTTAGCTTGTGGTAGAAAACCCAATCCAATACTTTGTAGTTAGAAGAACACAAGAAGCTTCCCTTTGCAAACTCAATAGTTCCAAACTTGCAGGTAGCAAATGAAGCACTAGAAGCACTAGCACAATTGCTATGTAAACAAACTCAGAAGTTCCAAACTCATACACTGTTATACACTGATGTTTAGAAGTTCAAAAGTAAAGTAGGACTAAATCTGTTTATATCCCAGGCATATACATTCCTGTAACTCTTCCAAATGATGCAAAGTAACTTGAACACAACTCACAACAGTCTGTGTGGGAGACCACAACAACCATAAAAAGTACCTTAGAATGTTTGTAAAGCTGATGAAATGTTGTAGAGCAAATGCCTGGTTGCTCAGGAAGTCCTGACTATCCGTTTAGCTTGTGGTAGAGAAAAACCCAATCCAATACTTTGTAGTTAGAAAAACACAAGAAACTTCCCTTGGCAAACTCAATAGTTCCAGACTTGCAGGAAGCAAATGAAGCACTAGCACAATTGCTATGTAAACAAACTCAGAAGTTCCAAACTCATAGGAAGCAAAAAAGGCGCTGTAGACTGAAAATAAATCCTTTATTACAACGATAGCATTCCTTAAGCACTAGTTGAGTGCTTTCATCTGCACCATCGCAGACTTCATCAGAACTAGTGCAAAACATTTAATTAACTCATTTAAAAACAGTTTTGGCCAAAACTTTGTTACTCAATTTAAAGAAACAGTACTCCATTTGTAACATAACTAATATTGGACCTATATAAAAAACATATAAATCTTGGTGATTTATGTATATACATACCAAAAGTATTGATAACCGCATCACAGAAGAAGTATATAGGTTTCTAAAAGTTGATCATCCAGTGATGGCTTGCATAATAGGAATACCGAAAATTCATAAGTCTCTGACCAAACCACCCTTCAGACCCATCATCTCAGGTTCAAAGTCAAAAACATATAACATAGGAGTAACGATCGATAGATGGACGAAACATATTTATACACATGTACCATTCATCATCAAAGACTCATGGGATTTCTTGAGTAAACTCAGTCCTGACAAATGGACAGAACAATGTACATTCATCACCATTGATGTATGTGACTTATTTTCATGTATTCCTAAGGACGAGGGACTAGAGAGATTTGCCAGGAGTCTTAGAAAGTTTTCTACATTGACCTGGGATAAAATAAATCTAATCATGGATATGATGGGCCTAGTGTTGGATCACAATTATCTTACTTTCGAGGGTGAATTTTTCAGACAAAGCAAGGAGTTGCTATGGGCATCTTGTGCCCCCATATTTGCAAACTTGGTTATGTCTGATTGGGAGAATGAATTCATTACCAACTGTGCATTCTCCAGCTACATCACCTTCTATGTAAGATTTCTGACGATATATTCATTCTGTGGAAGGGACCCAACGAGACAATACCACAATTTATTGAATACATCAACGAAACTACCAATTTTTGAAATTTACCTATGAAACAAATAACTCAGGTATTTCATATTTGGATGTGTTCATAGGTTCCAATGAGGGAAGGTTTACATCCAAGATACATAGAAAAAGCACATTCTCTAATGATTATCTATTTTTGGAAGTGAACATCCAGCACACATTTTCAAAAATATTATGAAGGGACAGTGCATTAGATGTGCTAGAATGTCATCAACTAGAGAATTCATGGAAGGAGAAATGGTTCTGTTAGCAGATTTATTTGAAAGGAGAGGATATCCCAGCAACATGATTAGTGACACCATTGAATTTGTCAAATCCCAATGGGGAATAAAATACAAACCACTGCTAGGTCTTGATAAAGAGATTAGCTAATTTGCAGAAAGCAAATATGGGTAGAGTGTGTGTTCTGACCTATACCCCTCACAGCACCAAGATTAAGGACATTATAAAGAAATATTGGGACATTATCACAGTATCAGATGTCAACAAAAATATACTGGGTGAGGAACCCAAAATAGTATACAAAACTGGTCCCAACATAAAAGATTACTGGAACATTCCAAGTTAGGGAAAGGCAGAAACAATAATAAAGACAAGGTTTTCACCAGAAAGTGCGGAAGATGCAAACAATGTACACATATAAACACCAACAGTGACATTGTTTTGAATGACATTAATCACAGTAAAATTAGGAGCATAGGTGGAAATTGCAGCACCAAGCACATAGTATATTTAGCTCTGTGCAAAAAATGTCCAGCCTATTATATAGGCAAAACAGAAAGAGAGTTAAAGAAGCGTGTTATGAGCATTATTATAAAATTAGGAAAATGGATAGTAAAAATGCCCTATACAGACACATCAAGGAATATGGTGAGGGACACACATTCTCCTTTATGATAATAGATGAGGTGAAGGAAATTCCTTTTGGTGGGGATTGGAAAACAAGACTGGCCTGTAAAGAAAGCAAGTGGCAGATTTTAACTGATTCCACCAGGAATCCAGGTATTAACGATTTTATAAGTATAAAACCATTTTTAATTCTTGATATATAATATATTTTTATGGCTGCAATATTTGATGAAATGTAAGTACACATAGTGAACTTAATTCATGTTTTAGTATTTCAATCACAATACCATATGAATAATTATTTTTAGTGACTTTTAAAATCAATATTTATAATTATATATACATTTGTATTTACTTTTGGTATGTATATACATAAATCACCAAGATTTATATGTTTTTTATATAGGTCCAATATTAGTTATGTTACAAATGGAGTACTGTTTCTTTAAATTGAGTAACAAAGTTTTGGCGCCAAAAACTGTTTTTAAATGAGTTAATTAAATGTTTTGCACTAGTTCTGATGAAGTCTGCGATGGTGCAGATGAAAGCACTCAACTAGTGCTTAAGGAATGCTATCGTTGTAATAAAGGATTTATTTTCAGTCTACAGCGCCTTTTTGCTTCCTATGAGTTTGGAACTTCTGAGTTTGTTTACATAGCAATTGTGCTAGTGCTTCATTTGCTTCCTGCAAGTCTGGAACTATTGAGTTTGCCAAGGAAGTTTCTTGTGTTTCTAACTACAAAGTATTGGATTGGGTTTTCTGTACCACAAGCTAACGGATAGTCAGGACTTCCTGAGCAACCAGGCATTTGCTCTACAACATTTCATCAGCTTTTACAAACATTCTAAGGTACTTTTTTATGGTTGTTGTGGTCTCCCACACAGACTGTTGTGAGTTGTGTTCAAGTTACTTTGCATCATTTGGAAGAGTTACAGGAATGTATATGCCTGGGATATAAACAGATTTAGTCCTACTTTACTTTTGAACTTCTAAACATCAGTGTATAACAGTGTATGAGTTTGGAACTTCTGAGTTTGTTTACATAGCAATTGTGCTAGTGCTTCTAGTGCTTCATTTGCTACCTGCAAGTTTGGAACTATTGAGTTTGCAAAGGGAAGCTTCTTGTGTTCTTCTAACTACAAAGTATTGGATTGGGTTTTCTCTACCACAAGCTAAACGGATAGTCAGGACTTCCTGAGCAACCAGGCATTTGCTCTACAACATTTCATCAGCTTTTACAAACATTCTAAGGTACTTTTTTATGCTTGTTATGGTCTCCCCACACAGACTGTTGTGAGTTGTGTTCAAGTTACTTTGCATCATTTGGAAGAGTTATAGGAATGTATATGCCTGGGATATAAACAGATTTAGTCCTACTTAACTTTGAACTGCTAAACATCAGTGTGTAACAGTCTTTTGTTACACTTTAGTTCAACATCTTGCCAATTCCCAAGCAGTGAGGTTTCTGTGGATTTAAAAGAAGTGTTTTTTCATCTTTTTTTCGTTCTGTTTTATCAGTGACATAATTCAAGTTTCATATATCCGTGTCATTTTTTTGAACTTTAGTAGCTATCCCAGCTACGGTCCACCACTAGTCTATCTGCAGGATCTGATTTACAACTTCCCAGATGAGTTATCTTACGCCAGAAAAGCAAATTCATTTGGTAACCTATTTCAAATATGTGGCCACAAAAACCCTTCTATCTGCAAGACAAATACTGCAAGCCTTGGGGTTCATGGCCTCCTGCATTCTTCTAATTCCATATGCAAGACTGCATATGAGGAAACTACAGTGGTATCTAAAAAGCCTATGGAGTAAACATTCTCACAGCCTGGAAACAATGATTCCTATCATACCCTGCCTACGCCTAGAGTTCCTCTGGTGGGCAGAGGCCTGCCACCAAAACAAGGGGCATGCATGGGGGGCTTAGTGGTAGGTCATACAGACTAGTATTACCAAGATCCTGGGTTCGAGACTGGCAGTGGGAATTTATTTTATGGGAGTCATGGCTTAGTGGTAGGTCATACAGACTAGTGTTACCAGGGTCCTGGGTTCGAGACTGACAGTGGGAATTTATTTTGGGTTGGGAGGGTGGCCTAATGGTTTAGATGTTTGCCTTACAAACACATGGTGCAGGGTTTGAATCTCACAAGGGATAATTTGCTAGGCTTACAATGGCTTGCAAGGGCAGTTAGCCTAGTACTAACCTATGAACCTGGCAGGGAAGTGCATTCAGGGCAAATGTAACCCAAGTCAAATGCACCTACATATCAATAAAAAAAAAAAGTTAGCTGTACAGAATGCTCTGACAGCCTCCAAGGACTGCATTCTTCCAGGACAACTATTGGTAAAGACTGACAACACCACGGTTATGTGATACATAACAAGCAGGGGGGTACATATTCCTACCCCCTCTGCAGACTAGCCATGGCATTATGGAACACAGCCTTGAGCTACCAAGTGCACCTACAAGCTCAATTCCTGCCAGGAAAATTAAATACACTGGCAGACGGACTAAGCAGAAACCTCATGGACCCACACGAGTGGAAACTGGAACTAAGGATTTTCAACATGTTGACAAGCGAATGGGGGAGCCCAGACATGGATCTATTTGCCTCCCCCCAGAACTACCAGTTGGACAAGTTTTGCACAAGGACTCCCCACAAACAAGCCTGGAAAGTGGATGCTCTGTCCTTCAGCTGGAAAAAAACATCAGTCTATGCCTTCCTCCCACTGCCACTGCTCTCCAAAGTTCTACTAAAAGTCAAACAGGACAAACCAAGGATGATCTTGATTGCTCCAGACTGGCTGCGCCAACACTGGTACCCCCTCCTACACAGTGTGTCCCAGTTGTCTCCATGGCACCTGCCTCAGACCCCTTCCCTGCTGTCGCAGCAGGAGAACCAATTTCTGCACCCTCCGCTTCCAACATTGAACCTTGCAGCCTGGCTAATCACTTAAATTCACCCTTATCCCTCAGCAAACCTGTGATGGATGTCATCTTAAGAGGCAAGGAGACCTAGTACTAGAAAATCTTATGCTGACAAATGGAAAAGATTCTGTGCCTGGAAGCAATCTCAAGGGATGAGCACAACAGCGCCCAATTTACCTCAGATTTTTGCAATACTTAACTGAGATGCTTCACAAGGGCCTGTCTTTTTCCTCCATTAAAATTCACCCCTCAGCCATTTCAGCTCATTATAACACAGAACCTCCCATCTTCTCTCATCCTCTGCTCAAGCAGTACCTCAGAGGGCCAAAAACTTGAGACCACCCAGGAGAGCTCCAACCCCTGCCTGGGACCTTAACTTTGTATTGGAGAAACTCAATCTACCTCCTCTCGAGCCATCTGCTACTGCAGACTTAAAATTTCTTTCTTGGAAAACAGCCTTCCTTTTAGCAATCACTTCAGCTAGAAGGATATCTGAATCACAGGCCCTTATGGCAGTGGAGCCTTTCATCTTCTTTCATGCGGACAGGGTGTCACTCAGGACCAATCCATCCTTTATGCCCATGGTGGTATCCAGTGTGGCTCTTAATCAGTCCATCCATTTGCCAACATTCTTTTCCAATCCACAGAACAAAGGGGATCAAATTCTGCATTCCTTAGATGTGCACAGACAACTTTGATTCTACATGGACAGGACTAAACCTAGAAGAAAATCTGAACTACTGCTGGTAGCATTTGCTGCAGGGGCAGAGGGGAAGGCTATTTCAAAACAAACCATTTCTAAATGTATAAGCCATTGCATTCATTTCTGCTATAAGCACCATGGAAAACCTATCCCCCCAGGGGATCAGATCTCACTCCACCAGGGCTGCATCTACTTCTGCAGCCTTTCTCAGAGATGTTCCTACCAGGGACCTCCTATAGGCAGCTGCCTGGAGTTCTGTACATACTTTCACGAAGCATTATCATTTGCCAATTTTCTCTAAATCCAGAGCTGGCTTTGCCATTGCTGTCTTGCAGGGCCTTATAGCTGGCCCTAATGCTATATAAACTCCTCCTCCCAACCATAGCTTTGGGAATTTAGCTAAATATAATGACTGCAACAGTGAAACACGAAGAACATAGTACAGTTGTGTACACTTACCATAAATGTAGATGTTAGAGTGTATTCACTGTTGCAGTCCTGGTTACCCTCCCTCCAGCCCCCTATTTTCTTCTGGCTATACCTCTACTTTCCTTTACTATACTTAAAATCCTTTTTGGTGTATTTGCTTTTTGTTGGATGTATACCTTTGTGTTTTTATGTTTATTTGCTCCCTATTAGGGGGGCATCTGACATCTGGGGCAAGAAAAACTGATGTAATAGCGTCAGCTGCATGTTTTATACTCCTGACGTCATGGAAGAAGGGACAGCAACCGACATAGGACCCAAGACTTTGTTAATCAGGCCGACTGAGGGCAACCTGCCAGCAAGTTACCCAAATGTAATGACTGCAACAGTGAATACACTCTAACATCTACATTTATGTTAAGTGTACACAACTGTACTTTTTTCCACTCCTACCTGACCCTACCCTAAAGGTCAAAGGGGAGGAGAAATGTGGTTCCGAAAATCCCAAGGAGCCTTTCAGGACACACGTGGTGAACCCCCCTCCAGGGGCAGAGGAGGGGGCAATGGAAGATGCAGCCCTCATGGCAGAGGGGGTCCACAACACCAGGGCGACAGAGATCACTTCTCTGAGAAGCCCTAACAGCGCTCCTGAAAGGAGGCCCGACTGTCCTGCTCTGGAGGCAGTCGGGGGTCGCTTATCTTTGTACCCAGACTCCTGGCTCAAAATAAAAGACAGCTGGGTACAAAGTATCCTTTCCAGAGGATACTTCATTCCATTCACCACACCCCCTCCAATCATAAGAAAAATCTCGAATGTTCCACCCTGTTAAAGGGAGCAGGCAACAATAGAGATCCAAACGTTGCTAAGAGAGTCATCGAACCAGTCCCAGCAGACCAGATAGGATCTGGAACTTACTCAAGATTCTTTTTGGTTCCAAAGAAGACTGGGCACTGGAGACCCATACTGAACCAATACATAAAGAAGTTTTGGATGGTCACGCTTCAGTCTATACTTCCCTTCTTAGGGAAAGACCATTGGATGTGCTCGATCTCAAGGATGCGTACTACCACATAAAAATGGCCAGACCATCCAGAGATCACCTGTGCTTCCGGCTGGGAGCCAATCATTATCAGTTTTGAGCCCTGCCCTTTGGTCTCACTACAGCCCCCAGAGTGTCCACCAAATGCATGGCAGTGGTTACGGCTCACCTGAGGCGTCTAGGATTCCAGGTGTTTCCATACCTAGACGATTGGCTCCTTACCGCCACCACCAGGCATCAACTCATTCAAGCCAGGGACAGTCAACTCAGAAAAAGCTGCCTTGTCGCCATCGCAGCATATCGCTTTTATCAGGGCAGAGTTGGACACCACCACCACCACCACACTAAGGCTTCCAATAGAAAGAGTCTTTCTTCGTCAGCATGTCAGCATTCTGATATCAAAAGACAGAGCACCAGCATCAGAAGTTCTGAAATTATTGGGCATGATGGCAGCAGCAATTCTAGCCATACCACTAGCTCATATGCACATGCGGATACTACAATGGCTGTTGTTCACTCGGTGGTATTACCAAGAGCTGCCCATGTCTCAAACTATAATGATCACAAATTCTTGCAAAAAGGACCTTCCGTGGTGGTTGACTTCACTTCATGTCACGATAAGACACCCATTTGTGCTGTCCCCTCCAGTGGTCACTGTGACCACTGAAGTTTACGTGATAGGGTGGGGGGGGGGGCATTTTCAGGGAAAGACAGCCCAAGGCACATGGACCGATCAAGAGACACATCTGCATATCAATGTCCTGGACATGAGCGGTACTTCTGGCGTTGCAGTACTTTTAGGACTTTTTTCCTCTGGATACGATTGGGATTCAGACAGACATGTCGGTGGTCTGGTGTTTGAAAAAGCAAGGAGGAATCAGGTTTTTCCCCTTTGTTGAAAGGCCCTCAGAGTTTGGCAGTGGGCTGTTTCCACCCACCGCTTTCTGTTGGCAATGCATATCCCGGGGAAATCCAGTGTGATAGCGGACAAGCTCAGCAGGACCATCTTGTTGCCCCACAAGTGGTTCCTCAAGAAAGAAATAGTGGACAAGATATTCCACAGGTGGGGCCAGCCTTGCGGCGAACTTTTTGCCAGTCACATGAACATGAAATGAAGAAGCTACTTTGCCCTGATTCCGCACTCGTACAGGATTGGCCTCCGGGTCTCCTCTATGCATTTCCACCAGTCCCGTTGATACCCAAGGTTTTACAGGATGCAAAAACCCTGGGAAGGACCATCATTCTAATAGCCCCTCATTGGCCTTGTCAGATTTGGCTCCCCTTCTTTCAACTTCATCTTTTGGGGGATCCTTGGATTCTGGACCCAGTTCCAGATCTTTGGACACACTCGTCGGGGGAATCTTCATCCCTCTCTGCAGTCCCTGAAGCTGACAGCTTGGCTGCTCCAGTTCCCATCATAGCCAGGTTCCATAACCTCTCTAATGAGACAAAACAGATAATTTTATCTTCTCATAAATCTACTAGGAAGCTATATCTTAGCAAATGGAAATAAATTTCTATGTGGGCCTCTAAAAATAATATTGATCCTTACCAAGCCTCTATGGCCTCCATTTTAGAGTTCTTAACTATGATTTTTAACAAAGGAGCACAGCAGCAACAGTTCGTGTTCAGTTGGCTGCTATTTCTAATTTTCATCATGGATTTGAAGGGTTGAATGTCATGTCTCGCAAGTTATCCAAAGCCTTTCTTAAAGGGACTTTTCATATTAGACCACCTGTGAAATATCCCTATTTTCCATGGAATCTAAATTTTATGATTTTCCAGATAATTCTTCCACCATTTGAACCAGCTTCCTCTTGTGACTTAAAATTTTTATCATGGAAGACCATCTTTCTGGTAGCCAGTACTTCTGCCCGCAGAGTGTCAGAGCTTCAGGGTTTATCCATCAAGCCTTCTTATTTGATATTCCATGCTAACAGTCTCTCACTTAGAACAAACCCTTCATCTTTGCACCTAAGTTTGCACTGAAACCAATCTGAGCCAGATTATTGATTGGCCAGTCTTCCCCAACCATTCAAACAATTTAGAGTATATGCTGCACAAGCTTGATGTTCACAGACAGTTCAGATTATATTTGGATAGAACACAAGATTTCAGGAAATAAGACCAACTTTTTGTTTCATTCTCTGACTCCAGGAAGGGTAGACCAGTGGCTAAAACAACTGTATCTAAATGATTATCTGATTGTATCACCTTTGCCTATTCAGCTGCCCATATGCCTTTGCAACACAAGATTAAAGCTCAGTCAACCAGAGCAGTTTTACTTCATCTGCCTTTTCTGCCAGACTTCCTATTGATAACATTTGTGCAGCAGCCACTTGGTCAAAACCCCATACCTTTATCACTCATTACAAAGTTGACAGGGCCTCCTTTGGATCCACAGTCCTGAGAAATATACTCCCGTGAGCCACCCGAGATTGATGGTGCTTGGGACGCTACCCCTCAGTAAAGAATGAATGGCAAGATTGAATCAAAACACAGTGAGCTCCTTTTAAG